>NW_024097533.1:0-159282 GCF_016545835.1 Crotalus tigris | reverse complement strand
AAGCCATGGCCTTCTGGTAATATTGAATATTTGATCCATTTTAAAATGCTTAAATTTAAATTTGAGGTATTAGGGCATCTAAACATAATCAAATGCTATGATAAATATTCAATTCCCTTGTGTATTAGGAAGTATTTAACTTTAAGCTATCAAAAGTCTCATCTGTGAAATCTAAAACCTTAAATATGTACACAATTTAGAATTACCATTTTGAATACATTGAAGACCTTGATTTCATTCATCTTTGAACTGCTACAACAAACAGGGTTTCCCTGACATATTTTGCTCTGCGGAGCAAGGATAAGGTATTATATTGTATGGAAAGAGCTAGATTGACATCTACCATTGCATTTGAGGAAGTGAGGTACATTAGTTGGTTTAGGACAGTGATGGCAAAACTTTTAGAGACTGAGTGCCCCAAAACCGCCCCTGCCCAGCCCATCCGCTTTGCTCCGCTCCCACCCCAGTTCACCCCCACTCCACCCCCTGCCCAACCTGCAGGGCCACCCATTGCCTCCATGGCCCGCCGCAGACTGCCCAAGTGGCCCAGCAGCACCATGGCGGCCACGCCCTCTGCTCGCATCCTGCAGCATCATCTGCATGCAATGGGGCGCGAGGTCATAGTCTTGTCCCCGCTGCCTGGTTGCCATGTCCTTGGCTGCACTGCTCTGTGTGGTTTGTGCCCAGAGGCAACTCTCCTCTGGGGGGGCTGCTGGTGTGGATAGGTCTACGGGATTGGGGCAAAGACATGTGTGCCCACAGAGAGGGCTCTAAGTGCCGCCTCTGGCACATGTGACATAGGTTCGCCACCACTGGTTTAGGACATTGCTTATTTTAAACTTGGAAAAATAAAGTATCGATGTATCATTGAAATATAAATGTAAATAATGCATAATTTTTTGGGAATAAACTATTATTGCTTTCAAAAATTCCCTTTAAAAAGCTAATGCTCCTATATTTCTTGTTTTATTAGGTACCTGCTGTTTATTAAAAAAATAGAATCTCTTTTTATGTGTAATCTCGATAAAGCAAGATTTTTTTCAAATAGATTTTCCTGAGATCACAGAGGTAACTCATCTTTGAGAATATGTTGTCTCTCCCATCCATGAAATTAAAGTATGATCCAGCTGTTTGAGGTAGATATGAACAAAAATGAAAATTCCTATTTAATCTTTTATTTTTATTATGCTTAAACATGCATTTTCTGTCATTCTATAATTTGTCCAGTGTTGCCTTGGAAAGCACACAGATTAGCCACATATTTGTATTTCTCATTACATAAAAAGTTAAATTCTTAAACCAGACATGCTAAATGGTAAGAAAAGAGAGATGAAGGATTTTTTTCTCCAGAGAACCTCACTAACTGTGAGAAGCTATTGAATAAGATTATAAATAACAGCCTGAAACAAGCTAGTTTATTACCAACATCACAATCTGTGAATGGCAGAAAAACTCTCAATATTTTTCATCTTTATTTCAGTATAAATGTGGCTTGCATTTGATACATAGCAGTCACATGAGTTCTTTTGCAAAAACTACCTTAGGCTTTTTAAATTTATAATAAACCTATTTATCAGATATCCTTGGATGCCTATGTCTTTTGAAGATACTGATTTCTTAAAAACATTACAAATTCTGTGTCTATTTCACACGGTGAGTCATTAAATATTATTTATTTAGTTAAAGCTTTATTCTCTACATAGTCTCTTGATTCTGTATAACAAACAGTAACACTCAATGTATATCAACTTCAAATAGCATCCTGGCCATACTTCCCAATTTCTTCTGCCTCCCCATCATCCATGTATCACACCCTATGTTTCTGGATGTATCTGGTCCCCAAGTTCAGTATGGCTGTGTGGGAATTCAGCCCCACCCCACCCCCAGAGAAAGAAATATTTTTGGAAATATTTAAAAGGCAGAATATATTTCCCTAAAGGATTTTAAAGGCAGAAACCAACCCTGCCCACAAGTCTCTCTGTCCCAAACAGAAACCAAGTCTGCAGAATTGCAGATGTGATAATCTTGTCAGAAAGATTGGAATCAGGAAACTGGGATTAGGAGGAAAGGTCCCTAGAATCAACAATCCCTCACACCAAAAATCTAAGAGTCATCAGCCACAGCCCCAGGAAAGCAGGATTGAACTTTGGGACACAATATGATTAACCTACCACCATCAGAATATCAGAAAGGCACACTCAGACTCAGGTCAAAGTTCATGCCACAGGAACAACTCCAAACAAAAGGCCCAAGAAGGTATAAAAACCATTCCCTACATGTTCTTTCTCTCTTTTCTCCCAGAGCCATCTTTCTGTTTGGCTCTCCTCTTCAATAAACTGCAACCTTCCTTCTAAAGCAGTTGCCATGTTGTTTATTCCTGGCTTGGACTGAACCATGATGAAGACTTTTCCTTCAACAGCTGGAAGATACTATATAATGGAAAGTGGCTTATATATAATATAATATAATATATTATAATATAATATAATATATATATGACATATTACAGTACTATGGGGTTTGAAAATCTAATTTACATATTTTTCTAGAAATGGCTAACTGTTTACTTTTTAATTGACTAGAAAAATGTTTTTAAATTCCACCAAAATAAAAATTACTGCCTTATAAAATGCAGTTGGATTTCTAAATGCAAATGTATATGCTCTCAATCCAACTTCCCAGAGACTGTAGTCAACAAAACTGAGAAGAGCTGGTTAAATTAAATTAGTTGAACAAATGAGCATAGACCAACTGCTGTCTACTTTGGTAGGACTACACCAGAGTAAATGGTCAAAAAACGCAGACTTATACTGATAACAATTTCCATAAATCAAGAAAATAAAGTATTGATATTTCTTGGAAGAAGTTCCAAATCTACTTTGCCCACAAAATCACAGTGCTTTTAAAAGTGTTTTGCTAACATAAACATTTCTCTGCAATCTATCATTTCCAGACATTGCTTGAAAAAATGCATCATGTAATTGCTGGAAAACCTTTTTAATCTTAATACACACATTTATTATTTACTTAACCTCAAATGTTTCCCAAAAAAGATAGGAAACAAGTGTAGACCAGGACTAGTGGGGGCAGGGGGGGGGGAATCCTGCATAACACTTTGCATAACATAACAGAAGTTTGCCAAGTCCAGCTAAAACCAATTTCTTTATAAAATGCATCTATTTTTTTGTGTTTCTTCCTACCTCCCTGGAGGCATACCCACATAAAATGAATTAACATATATTGCTTAAAATGTACAGCCTGTAGAATAAAATACTCCTTTTATAAAGTCAATTGAGCTCTATCCAGTGGTGGGATTCAGCCAGTTTACACCACTTTGGCAGAACCGGTAGCTAATTTTTTGTTGCCCAGGCCCAGAATGGACTTCCAGAAGTGGCATCCACACAGAGAACCAGTTGTTCACATATTTGAATCCCTCCAATGGCTCTGTCTACACGTACATTCTATTCTCACATGGACTAAACTGGTTGGAAATGAGGTTTGGAGGGAGAAAGTGCTATTTAAACCAATTTGAGGTCCTGGAAGAAACAACGACTATGATCCAAGAATTGAATGAGAGGAGGAAAGAGATAACAGGACAGAGTTCTAAAGAAGAAACAATGCCTGGTTAGATGTTACAAAAAAATTAAAACATATTACCCAGCAGCTCCTTCCCAACAACTGCTTATCTGTAAGGCGTTCAGGCTTTTCAGCAGGAATGTCTAAAGTCTTTAGCACTTCCTGATATTCCTTTATTCAACAGCTTCTTTTGTTCTTAACTAGGGAATGTAGATGGCCGTTCAAGTCAGACATGATAAAATATAGCCTTGTGATATACTGGAAGAGTCAGATTATAGTGAAATAAATAATTTGCATTGTTTTGTTGCCATCTGAAAACTTGTTAATTCTGGCAAAATAGGACCAACATAAGGCAGAAATTCTTTTTTTAGCGATTTAAATCATTCATAGGTAACCATTGAGCTACAACAGACACCAGGGGCCCATCGCCAACAGTGCTTTCAAGAAAAGCTACACATCATAACATTCATAAGTGTTCACTATCTTCATCCATCTGTCCATATTCCTCTTCTTGACTCAATGAAATGGATAATTTAGGTTGCCAAAATTCTTGGTTCCCCCCCCCCTCAGATTATGTCTACAGATACATAATAAGTTCTATTCTACCAGAGTTTATTGAATGTACATTGAATGTGGCTTGTTGGCCATATCTTAGATATGCCTAAAGACTGGCATCCAAAAATTACACTACTTTGGATACTTTCTGGAGGAAAGAAAAAAAATGAGACTGATCTCAAAAAAACCTGGCACCAAAGCCTTAAGGAATATTTTAAGATTATTAATGTCCCTTTGGACGATGCTGAAGATGCTGCGAAATGATTGAAACTGCAGGAAAACATTTGCTGCCCGATATACTCTGTACAAGACCTAATGATAATTCTAGTAGAATGGAAATGCAATGTCAGAAAGCTTGCACCAGATGTTTTTTTGATCAAAAGTTGATCAAAAGTACATAATCTTTAAAATATATAAATTTAAATTATATAAATTTTGGCTCCTGTTTAAGGACTGGCTAAAGTTACTTGCTGCTTAAATGGTGCACTATGTCAATTCACCCCTCATTTCATTATGTCCATAATGAGGCAAGTTATATTGTCATATGAGATGGAACATCCCGGTAAGTATATTTTCTTATCCTAGGCAATAAAAATGCCATAACTAACTAATTACCTGTCAGTCTGCTTCCTTCCATATCACCCAGAATCAGCAGTCAGGAGTTCTAATTTCATTTTGCCTACTGAAAGAGCTGTCCTGCACAACTGAATCTTTAAACTGCAAATGGAGGTAAGCTGCAAGGTTCAGATCAAAGAAAGGATTTCTATTGCAAGTACAAATGACCTCATAAGCTGCAGCTAAAAGGGCTTCTAGAAGTTTATCCCATTGATTTAAACCAGAAGGTTAACTCTGCTTGAGCTTCACCATTCTGATGTTTGCTTGAATAGAGGTTGAGATAAATATGAGAAATGCACATGCATCTTTTTAAAGCTGATGTAATTCCATATAAATATTGCTTTAATATAGTGTCTTATTTCTTTAGGGAGAATATTTATTATACAGATCCATTTTAAATGTGCAGTGGGAACCTCGCTTAAAATATTCTGGGAATATAATGGCCACTGCTGTAAAATATTTATTCATTTACAGCTTTAATGTAAGTACAGTACATTAAGAAATAATGCATATGAGTCAAACTACAAAGGCTAGGTTGCTAACACATTTCATCCTCAGTGGCAACCTTCACTGAACTTTTAAATCATACTTGTAATATAGAATTCAGTTCAAAATTTATTATAGTATATAAAAGTCTTTGCATGCATGATAAGCTGTTTTATGGAGATGGAATGTGATCTTGTTACATTAATACAAAAAGTAAGCTACTTTTGCATTAAAAGAATAACACAAACATTATAGCTGATGACATTAAAATGGACATCACACATAGACATTTATATAAAATATCATACCTTTTTGAAACTATTTGATCAGTTGCAATTCCTTTATATTGTCTGTTTGAATGTATTGTTTTCCATTAGGATTAACTTTTATATGATCTGTTTGAAAATTATGCCATTGATACTTTCTTGATACAATGAACATTACATTTTTTCCTATTTACGTAGCATCATATAATTAAGTTAAACTAGGCATAAACCACTGTAAGGTCAGTCTTGCACAACCTTTGTAAAGCCTTGCACAGCACATTCTGTGACTGTATTGCACCGAACCAGTGATTAGCCATGAATAAAATCACATTTGGTTGAGTTGAATTCCCACACCAAACTGAAACTTAAGTTCTGATTTACAAAAGTATATCTAAAGAGATCTCAGTTGTGATCTATGAATTCAGCCCTTTTGATTTGCAGTGTCCTATTTTTTCTATCTTTGGAACCAAACACCTCAGATTTGCTTGTGATATCAAAACAACAGTAAAAGTGTAGAAAGGTTCATCTATTTGTCTCATTCTCCCTGAATTTAGAGGGATATAGCTAAATTACTATTTGTTTTTCTTCTACTCTGAGCATAAAGATAGCTGTTCAAGCACTATAGCCATGCAATTTTCATTTTTAAAGAATTAAGCAATAAACCTGTTTTTGTGGCTGTTGTTAGTTAACACATAGTGTTAATGCATTAATCACGATAGGTGTCCTTCAGATATTTCATTCAGAAATCTCCATGGGTTTCAGAGACACAAATCAGTCATTATCACTGCTTTTGTTATATCCAATTTATACAAATGTTACCCTAGAACCAACTGAGTAGTGTGAAACACTACATGTAACATAGACAATCTGCCCCAAACTGAGTTTATTAATGCCCTGTACAATAACCAAGCTGTGGTTTGCCTAGTTGCATTTCATATTTTCATGTCCCATTTCATTAGCTATATTTTACCTGTAAGTGGGATGAATGGGATCATGCTCTGTGCTCCTCCAGTGAAAACATTGTTTTGTTAGTGTAAATATTTCCAAATGCAGGTATTAAACCAGCAGCATTTTTAACCAAACAATACAAATAAAGAAGAATCTAAATGAAATGGAAGTTAATGTTGCACAGTCAGATCTCATTAATTAAATTTGTCTTGTAACAGCAACATGAATTATTCTTAGCACAGATGATCCATATAATAGGGGGAGCAGTGGCAAAATATTTCAGAATATTGAATAAACAATATTTGCTTGCAAAATTATTGATTAATTACTACAGAACAAAATAGGTACTTTCTTTTGAAGTTAGCAGAGAGAGAGAGAGAGACACACACTCTCTTGTATTACCATATGAAGAAACAAAATCAAATTCTCTTTTACCCATTGCTTTTACTGTCCTTTTTTCATCTGGAAGGTTCTCTTTTTTTTGAGGAGATGAAAAGGAAAGTGATAACAGAATAACATAGCTTGCTTTTTTAATTCATATTTTCAGAGAGACATGCTGTATACTGTCAGGCTTCTCTGTGATCCATTAAGCCCATAAAATCAATTATATCCAGAGGGGGGAAATCAAAATTATGACAGATCATCATGGTGTTGCAATACATTATTGCTTTTCATATAGGTATGGAAGGGGAGGAGCTTACAGCACAATGCTGCAGCCTCCTTTTGACAAAAGCAAGGAGATCCTGTGGATTTCTATATACAAAAACCCACCAAAATATAATTTTTAATATGACCACAGAGACTTAAGCAACAGTCATACAAATTGCGATTAGATTAAATGTTAATTAAATTAGAACAGTATACATTACATTGCATTTTTATCTTGGCCTCCCTTTGCTTTGTACAGCTCCCAATATATAAATCAAAGGCCAATTGCAGCTTTCAGCCTGATGGGTCTGCAACTGTAAATACTGCAATTTTTAAAATATTTTGGAACGATTTTTTAAAAGGCTATTTTCCAAGTCAGATGATTGGAAAGATGCCTTTTTCAAGGTTAAGAAAAAAAAGGCTTGGCTATTGGTAGGTCAATACTGGAAGAAAGATTCGTTGCCTACTATAGAAGAATGGACAATTAAGGTTTCTAATTTAGCAGAAATGGCTAAAATTTCTGCTTATTTAAAGGATCATACACAAGAAAGATATATTATGGTATGGAGAAGATGGATAGATTATATTCAGATTAAATATGGAACTAAAAAGTTCCATTTATTTTATGATTAAATTTTAAATAATAATAATTATTAATAGCATTTTATAATGGGAATTATTTAGTTTATTTACTGTTATTATGGTTCTTTATAATAATTGCTTTAAAATGGATTTGTTTATAATATTATGATATTAAGGTTTAAAGGGAGTTAAGGGTTAAGTATGAATTTAGTTATTGTATAATTTGTTAAATTTAATTAGATTTTGTTTAATATGTTTGTAATAATCCTGTACTTGGCTCTGGGAAGGGGGGCGTAGGGGGGTGAGGGGGTGGGTTTGTGGGTTTAATTTTTTTTGTTAATTGTCAATAAAACTTTTTCAATAAAAAAAAGAAAAAAAAAGGCTTTTTCAAGCTTAAAAACACAATTCATGTGCTAGGGCAGTGTTTCCCAAACTTGACAATTTTAAGGTATGAGGACTTCAACTCCCAGAATTCCACAGCCAGCAACACTGGCTGTGGAATTCTGGGAGTTGAAGTCCACATGCCTTAAAATTGTCAAGTTTGGGAAACACTGTGCTAGGGTAAGGGATTCACATAGTTGATTATGGAAATCTGAGTTCCTGTGGAGCTTGTGGCAGGATGCTTCCCAATCATCCATCATGGGAGCTTGTCCCTATCATGTAGGTTCAAAATATATGAATTTCCTAGAGACACCTTCCCTTCTCCATAAGGTGAACAGTTGAATCAAAGAGCTGAGGAAGAGACAATGTGTTATTGGGCATTTTTGAGCTGCTGTAGTAGAGTATAATGGAGCATTGTGAGTGCTAGTTACTGGAAAATTTGCTGTTTTTGATAAATAAGTCACTGTATGTTTGTGGGAAAAGGAAAATGGCAGAGCTTGAATAGAAATTTTAAAACTTCTAAAGACATGGCTATTCAATAAATTAGTGACTAGGATCAGAAAAAAAAAGAAAGAAGGAAAGAAAGAAGGAAGGAAGTGGGATCATGGATAATAGAGGAAAGATTTCGTCATAGTGCAAATATCTGAATACTAAGCAAATTTACCCTTTACACTGGCAGCAATGCATGTGTTCCAGTGACAAGGACCTCAGACTATCTTTTCACCTATCCTATAAGTACGTTTACATAATTCATACCCTTATCTACATCCAATATTAAAACTTTCTTTTTAAGAAAAAGTGGTTCTCTCATTCGCCTTCCCTTTCTCACAGAATCATAAATAATCTCTAACTTCTCTTTGAATAATAAAATCTTCCCCTGGCTGTTCATTAGAAGTTTTATACTTTAAATTATTGTTACAGCTTAAAACTGAAACTCAGTTTATGAGGCATGATAAACTGGTTTTATTCTTTTTGCTCAGTTTTTGAAAGTGTCCTTACATTCATTACCCCCTTGTACTACAGTCGGGCTGAACGATGTAATGTGTATTTAATTGTTGTCAATTTATGTTCCTCTGAATGTAACTTCATTATTTACTTCATTACAGAAGACTAAGAATGACATTTTCTACAAATCCTCTAGTTTGTACATACTGTAAAACAAAATGTGTTCTTTGAGATGAAAATGGAAATCCTTTAAGCTTTCTATGGTAACTTTATAATGGTTGAAATTAAACTCTAAAGAGATTTTATAAGAGAGAGAGAGAGAGAAAGAGAGAGAGAATCAGTGTTAATTTTATTTAAGTGTGGTAAAGAATTTGCATACAGTAAGTAGAAGTCTTCCTTGGAAAGGAATTGGTTGGGATCCAGATAGGCTGCCATTTGAACAAGGAAGAAAGAGGAATTTTCATCAGTTTCCTTTGTCCTTGGGATATAATAAAGCCATCTCCCACATTGTATCAAGTGTTCCCACCTTCCAGATTAGATATTTTCAGGAACTTTACAGGGAAAGAGAATAATTGAAAATGATCTTATATTTCCTTCAGTAATCAACACGGGGCAGAAGAGGGGAGGGGAAAAAATCCCATCAAGATAGTGGCTGTGAACATGTATCACTTTTGCATGCATGTACAAAAGGACGGTGCTTTGATCATGCTTCTTCAAATTGCCCTGTCTGACCTAGCCTATCCAACATATATCCAGAAAGAGCTAGAACTGAAAATAAAACTCTTCTGATCAAGAACATGAGACTAATTCATAAGAATAAATTATATGGGAAAGACCTTTCCTGAAATAGCCTGGCTCCACTCTGAAAGTCATAACCAACATTTTAAAGGCTGAGCTTACACTACAAATAACTTGGCTTCTCAAAAAATAAATTAAAATGCTTAATCTGTAGGCTGTCAATACATATTCTGAAAAGTAACATCCAACTCAGAATCCATCACGTTGTCATGTTTATTGTGCTGTTATTATTGTTGTTATAAATTGGTGTTTCCATTTTTTAAAAATATCCCTTTAAGTCATTATTTGACTCCTGGCAACAGTATGGACAAGACCTTGCATTTTTATTAGTAAGATGCTGCCTGCAACCCGCGGATAGGGCTTTGCTTGTTAACGCGGCCTGGTTGCTGGCATGCCATGGCTCGGTGTTGTTCCATGGACCGGAGGTTGGCGACCCCCTGCAATAGGATATCATAAAAATTGGCTTTCATCTCTTCATTCATATCCAGAATGGTTTCTAAGAACAAAATGTATGTATGATCAAACTTGTTCCTGTTCTTGTACTATGGATAAGTAGGCATTACAGCGAGACAGAGATAAGGGCAGGGTAACCATTTTATAAGTACATCTTGCATTAAATAGGGAAGGATGGTTAAACCATATGACCCCAAAAACTTTGTAATCATGTGTGGTATATGATTACAGTCTAACTAGGAATATTGAAATCATTATATCAGAGTTTCTTGAAGCCCTACCTGCCAGCGTTCTCTGATTTTTTTTTTTTGGTGATCAGTTGCCATTTTAAAAAGCATTTTTAAAAAAAAAAAAAAAAATTATTTAATTTCTTCAACCTTGTACCCTCCAGCCTCTGGTAAGGTTATAAGAGTGCAGAAAATTGTGTTAGGTGCTATGCTCAGGATTTTCAAGCGTGGCAATTAAGAACAGATAAGTTTAAATGTCAGAGCAATTTCTAACCACTGAGCTTGCCATCTGTAACTCCACTAGATTAATATATGCAAATGGGTCTGCTGGGGTGGAAGAGACAGATATAATCATAGATGAATGCTAATAAGCATCTTCAACAACCCAAGTTATATCTAGCATTTATCGTTTGAGTGGGCTCAGTCATAAACAAGCTACAGAGGAATTGCAGATGTTCTGAGCCATGTGATAGAAAGTATAACCTTAAACTTACTGGTTTTTTTTCTGAGTTAGTAATGCTATCAAGAGCCAGAATCGAATAGTAAAGTATTGTCATGTCTATCTATTCCAAGTGACATAGTAGAATGTCTACTGAATTGGTTGTAACTCACTGTTAGTTTATTCTGACCCATAAGCTGGTACTGTTTGTGGCATTGGATAGTAAAGATATTAGTAAGGATACATTATAAAATTGTTCTCCATTTACCAGGTTTAGGGATGGTTTATGGATGGCGGAATATTTCAGGATTTTCGTTTTTGCTATAACATTTTATTACAATTTTTTGATGGAAAATCAACAACACTAAAATTTGGTAGTGCAATCAAACGAACCCATGCCCAGCATGCTACCACCCATACATTATAATATTTTTCTCAATCTTTTAGAGTTTAGACAACATTTAAGAAGTATGGGCCTCACCCCCACTCTCCCAAAAAATCGTATGTTGGCTGGTGATTTCTGGGAGTTGAAATCCACATATTTTAAATGCTCTGAGATTCAGAAACAGTGCACTATACAGACCCAGCTTTGGAATCATAAGGAAGCTTTTAGAACAATTGTATCCCTTAGACCAGGGGTAGGCAACCCAAAACACTTAAAGAGCCACTTGGACCCGTTTCCCACCAAAAACAAAACACTGGGAGCCGCAAAACCCTTTTGATATCTAAAATGAAGATAACACTGCATATATCCTTTTTTACCTTTATTATAGGTGTGTGTGTTTGTGTGTGTGGGGGTATTTGTGTGTGTGTATGTGTGTGTGTGTGTGTGTGTGTGTATATGTATGTATGTATGTATGTGTGTGTATATATATATACACACACACACACACACACACACATACACACACAGGTTAAAAAAAGGATATATGCAGTGTTATCTTCATTTTAGATGTCTAAAAGGTCTCTCTCTCTCTCTCTCTCTCTCTCTCTCTCCCTCCCTCCCTCTCTATCTGCCCTTGGTCTGCCACTCCTCTTCCCCCGCTCTCTTTCTTTCTTTCTCTCTCTCTCTCTCTCTCTTTCCTCTCTCTCTCTCCCTCCCTCTCTCTCTCTTTCTCTCTCTCTCTTTCTTTCTCCCCTCCCTCCTATCTGCTGCTCACCTGGCCAGCTTCAAGCTGTTGTCCAACAAGCAACCTCGTCTCTTTTATGACTCATGGACTTCAACTCCCAGAATTCCTGAGTCAGCCTAGCTGGGCTAGCTAGCTCTCTCCTGCCCTTCCTGCTTCCTGCTTCCTTCAGAGATGCAGCAAAGGGAGGAGCTCCGCCCAGTAAGCTTTTCAGCTCCTCGGAGAATACTGTGAGTGCACTCTCTTTTACACATACACACAGACACACACATAAAAACACAAACAAACACACACACACACACACACAGAGAGAGAGAGAGAGAGAAGCAGGAAAGCGCAATTGCCTCTCTCTGTCTCTGTCTCTCTCTGCAAAGGCAGAGGAGGCTGGGAGCCACAGGGGAAGGCTCAAAGAGCCGCGTGCGGCTCCGGAGCCGCAGGTTGCCGACCTGTGCCTTAGACTAACTATCACATCCTCCCATTAATTATTCCCAATGCTCTGATCCATGCTATATGACTGGAGTGAGGAGCTACCTATTTATTTTTCCTAAGCTGTCAAAAGTTTAGGAGATTCTAAACTACGAAAATGGTGGTTCCAAATAACCTGGTACTGATAACAGTGTAAATAATAATAATAATAATAATAATAATAATAGCCTGGAGACAGCAAAATAGACGAGAAGAACTGGAGAAGATAACAAAATACAAAGACCTACAAATAGAAATAGAAAGACTGTGGCAAAAGCAAGCAAGGGTAGTACCAATAGTAATAGGCTCCTTGGGTGCAATCCAAAACAACTGGAGCACCACTTGAACACCATTGGCATTGACAAATTCGCTATTAGTCAATTGCAAAAGGCAGCCTTATTAGGAACTGCTTCCATCCTGCGACGATATCTGTAATACCATCAAACATCCACATCTGCCTATCCCAGGTCCTGTGTAAGGACTCGATAGGTAGACAAAATGCCAAATCCAGTCTGAACATCTGGCTGACTGTGCGATGATCAATAATAATAACAATAACAATAACAATAACAATAATAATAATAATAATAATAATAATGATGATGATGATAAAGTTGGAAGGTACCTTGGAGGTCATTTAGTCCAACCCCCTGCTCAGGCAGGAAACCCTATACCATTTCGGACAAATGGCTGTCCAGTTTCTTCTTAAAAACTTCCAGTGTTGGAGCATTCACTGCTTCTGGAGGCAGTAAAGCTGTAAAAAGGTTCCTTACTCCTGTTCTATTATAATAGAATCCTCAGCAATAGCAAAACAACACATTTAATTAGGGCCATCCAATGTTCACCACACAGTATGTGGAGATTTCAACTTATGGCAGAAATGCCCTCAAACAAGGTTCCAGGAAGAAAAAGATAAAGAGAAATGTAAATGTCTTTTAGTCAAAGCCTGACATGACATCTTCCATACATACTGTTTCAGGCTTCAAAATATTGGGTCAAAATATTTTGCCACTAGAGACAAAAAGATAAAAATTGCCTTCCCATTTCATACACAGAAGCTGACTGGACATCTGACTGAGAGAGCATTCTGTATTAGACCTGAGTCAGAATTTCTCTACACTGTCTAATTCCTTGTCACCAAATTAAGGCAGCAGTCACTTTTGTGGGTGGAAAGAGTTTTCATCTTTCTCCCTTTGCACATGTGACCCCCAAGCTCACATGTATGAAAATAGCTTTTCTTCTCCTTCTTCTCCTCCTCCTCCTCCTCCTCTTAGTCAGGAAAGCTAGATAAATGGAAAGGAAGCAGTAATTAACAACATAGATGAGAGAGAATTTAGAAGTTATTAAGAATGGAAGAGAACTTTAACTTTGTAAATATAAATTTAACTTTAGTTTGTATGGATATACTTTTATGCATGAATGCACATTACTGTATATAAAATTATATATATCCAGGAAGATTCACCCACAGGAAGGAAAGCAGCTGACAGCTACTGACCTGGAACAGCCTAGTGGAAGGTAGCATGTAGTTCAGACTGAATTCTTTGCAACTTGTTTCCAAGCTATCTCAGTCCACACATCTTTTTTTTTAAGCCAATTTAAACTATGGCTGCCATGAACCCTGGACAAGAGCAGCTGAAAAGGTAAAGATGGTCCTCAGTTGTCTCACTCTGCCTAATGGTAGAGTTAGCTCTGTGGCAATATGGATGTAAACCTGAAGTTTAAATGAGAAATATAACTTACTTACATAAGAGTATTACTGATAACTTAGTCTATTCACTGAATGTGCTGTGTTGCTTGGTTCCCATTAATTTTCTGCATGTTTTTTCCTCCTTCGCAACATCTACCTTGTTTTGGAAGGTCAACATACATTTTTAATCAAGCAGATCCCACACATTGCCATTCTCCTATGTAAAATTTGAAATAATGATGAGGGAACAAAAAGAATAATAAATGATGACAATTGACATGAGTGAGGATAAAAGAATTGTGTCTACTATTCTAAGGACATCATTGAAAAAAATCTTTATTGCCAAGAGTAGAGGGTTTTTAAAAATATTCTTTAAGTGATGAGTGATATACTGTATATATGCATAATTCAGGGAAGCAAACAGTTGGTGAATCCTAATCCAAAATGTGAACTTGCATATTTACTTTATAGGGATAAAAATACAAAACATGTAGTTTGAATATTTTTAAAGGGATTAGACAAATCAATGGATGAAAATATTGTGGTGGCTGTTTGTATCATTGTGTCATGAAAGATATTCCTCCACTATATTGCATCTCAATGACCATGCTTATTGTGTCTGTGTCTAGTTATAGTTTAACAGCATTTGGCGAACTACAGTGTTGCGTCTTTCCTGCTGATCAACCAAAGATACCAAAGTCCAAAGGAGGTTTTCCTGCTGCTTGCTTTATTGCAACTTCTGGAATAACTAATTCTAAGTCTGCAAAAAATGTAAACAATATAACATACACAAGCAGTCCAAGGTAACTGAGTAAGATTGTGTACTGCATATACTTAAACAATAACAATAATAATGTAATATATTGCCTCTGCCAATATGCAGATATTATTTATATAAATCTGGGCACTGTAGTGAAT
This sequence comes from Crotalus tigris, assembly GCF_016545835.1. NCBI lineage: Eukaryota > Metazoa > Chordata > Lepidosauria > Squamata > Viperidae > Crotalus > Crotalus tigris. The sequence goes on along the minus strand of NW_024097533.1, from coordinate 144,163 downwards.
TTCATATGCAAATAAGATAACATATCTCAACATACATAGGACTGCGCGGTGTGTTCTGAGGACTATGGAGCAACAAAATGTTGCCCCTTAATTCAGAATTGGTCTGTAATAAAGCCTGTCTCTTCCATGATTTAATTGTTGATGAGAGGACTAAGCTTTTGTATGCATTAAAAAAAAACCTGGTTGGACATGGGGATAGGGAAAGGCTTCCTTCAGAATTGTGCCCATCAGTACTTTGAGTGTGGCATCGGCTACAACTCTGTGGTGAAATGGCTAATATTTGAGAGATTCTAGTGATTGTTGGGGTACTGGTTCTCAGATAATCAGATGCTTACTATTTGTTTTGGAATACCATTTTGCAAAGAATTATCTCAGCATACCTATGATATGCATGACAATTGTAGAAATCAGTGAAAATAACTCTGATCACCTGAACATCTATGCACAGAAACAAAACTACTGTGTTCATAAACATTCCTGCAAAACCTATACGAACTGTGGTCCAACTGACAATGGGGAAGTGGTGCAGTTGGAGATGTTTTTTTAAACACATGGATCACCTGAGCAACTTCTTCATCTATTCCTGGCTATTAAACAACATTCCAACATACCTTTGACTGATGAGTCAGATTCAGTGCAGATAGCAAGGAATCAAAGCTTGTCATTGGGAGAGTCCAAGCCCTAAATCACATCACCAGATTAAAAGGACTTTAGCAGCAGACATTGGCATCACTCCTTTCCAACTAAGGAAAGTCAGGGTTCTGACTACATAACAGGTTTTCGAGACCTCGTCCCTCATTGAAAACAATTGTCTTATTTCCAATGATACATTATCCCTTGCTTTCTAAGCAAACACTTGGCTTCATTTCTCAATTGGATTTTGGAGACTTCTCTGACTCTAGAACATGGCCTGTTCTTGTATGATCTAAGTTTTCCTGCCTACAGTTTTTTCAAGCAAAATAGCCTTGCTTTGATGATATAGTTTACATAGTAAGAACTCAGACTTTTATATTTTCAAGCCTGTATAATACTTGCTCTTATTTTTGCCACAGTTACTGCTGAAAGATTTACTGTAGGTTAGTTAAAGCTCACCAGCCTGCAACTGTCTTGCTGTCTCTTTGCCTCAAAATCTAAGGCTTACATAGCTTGGTTGTTTGTTGTATGATGTCAGGCACACAGTTGTGAAGCAAAACTCAGCAGAGATTTTTTTGCTGTGTACTGTATTCTATCTATTCTGGGTTGCTGTGTAGACTTGAGATACTGTTGTGTCTCTTCTACTGTCTCTTTGAATCATTTCAGCTTTGATAGAAAGACCATTCATCACTGTGAGAGACAACATGTCAAAGAAATCCCTATCTGACATGGATTTTCAGACTGCTTAACTCTCTAGAGATAAACAAGACAATCTATCCACATTAGCATGATTACACATCCTTTTGAATTCTGTTTTATACCTGTTCATGCCAGGGAACGAGGTCCAAAACTGCTGTAAGCATAATCCCCCTTTTGTAGCTTAAAAAGTAACAGTAGTGGCTGATGATCATTGATGAAAGTACTTCCATACTTGTGGACAAAACATTTAACTCTCTAAAGCAGGGGTGTCAAACCCGATCGCATTGCGGGCCATCTCGTGACATATCAGGATTTGTTTTGCCCTTCTGCTGGGATGGGCATGGGCGTGTGTTTGAAATGCCTGCTCTAAAGCAAACTTGGTACCTTTTTATTGTACATATTTTTTTCAGCAGTTGTGAGGATGATGCAAAAGTTATGTGCTGTCCTCTTTCATGAAGTATGCCATGAGCATGCCGTTGCCATATTGTGAAGCATTGCAAGTCAGTCTCACTTACAGTAAGTGTAGGTTATAATGTGAGAGCGCCATATTTGATGAGTTTGCATCATTTTGTCCATTGTAGTAACCAATCCACTTGCAGCAAAGTGTTTGAGCAGTGGAGCACAGCGGCTAAATTTGGCAAAAAGTTTCTATAATAACAAACTCTGCAAAGGATAGTAGGTATGTCATAACCTGGAACCCTGCTACATTCATAATTATCTGAATTTTCTCACTATGCTAAAATTGTTGCATGGTGTTCAAAGGCCAAAGTTAGCTGATCTCTGCAATGCTATCTTGAAGGTTTCTCAGATGCACACCAAAATTTTCTCTGGCAATAATGATCCCATTTAACATCTGGACAATCTTCTAGCATTTGTTCAGGGCCCTCTGACAAAGTGTTGGTAAAGATGCTATTCTACAAACAAGTTATAATGATATTAACCAGTGAAAGACCTTGCCATCAGAAGCTGTGGGGGCTTCTTCACTGGAGGTTGTTAAGAAGAGACTGGACAGTCACTTGTCTGAAATGATATAGGATCTCCTGCTTGAGCAGGGGGTTTGACTAGAAGACCTCCAAGGTCCCTTCCAGCTCTATTCTGATTGATTGATTGATTAATTAATATGTCTTTGTATAATTAATATGTCTTGGAATGTTCCTGTATTTCCATTTCTGCAAAATAATCAGCCTAATGAGCTTGAAATTCAATAACTTTGAAATCACCATAGATCTTGATGGATCTGTTCTTTTTAGTTGCTGCATGCTGCATCTTTTACAAGTGTTTCGTTTAAATCCGCATTGAGTTGATGTATGTGAATCTTTGCCACAATCATAACACAGTTCATTTCAGCCTGTTCCTCTCTGTCTGTATGAGGTTGCAAGCTTATTTTCATTTGTTTTTACTCCTGACTTGCAACTCTGTCGTAGTTCCAGCAGCAGTTTCCATGGAGATAACAATTCCTATGGACAACAATTTCAAGTGCTCCATCTGCCTCTTAAAGAATATTTTTTATTTTTAGTTTTTTTCCAGAATTCCATAGACTACCTGATCTTTCACTACAGTGAAATTTCATCAATTTTTCAAATGTTCAGACAGTTTTTATCAACACCAGCCATTGCAGTGGATTCTCTCTGCCACTTTTAGTTTGCACATACTAAACTACAATCACTCTGCAAATGCTAATGGTTTAGGAACTAAAGCTTTGCACACTAAATTTACTACTTTGGAAAGTTTTTTGTGCAGCAGTTAAGCATCTCAATGAGCTGTATGTTTTCTATATCATACAGTAAACAGGGATCATTTTTTAACCTTGTGAAACTTTCATTTTTTTATTTTGTAGCTTTTTATACATTATTGTTTGTATCCCATTTTTCATATGCTGGTCTATGATTGTAATAAAGATCTGATTGGTAAATAGGCATCCTTTTTTAACATCACATTTTCATCAAAAATTGTTCATGTCTTCCCAATTGATTGAATGAATCTTTGATACCTGTGCTCTTATGTCTTTACTTACTGTAACCAGTTTACCATTATTATTCATTTATTTATTTGTTCAAACTGCCTTTTCTCTCTTGCTGGAGAAAATGGATGACTTGTTAAGATTTCTATTTCTGTTTAGAAGTCTTCCTTTGTCGATATTGCTGTGTCTTTTTTACTGATCAAAAAAAGACACTGGAGTCAGAAATGCATTTTTTTCAGCTGCTCGACTGAACCTTGGAAATCTGGAATTACAGTATATGCAGGCAGTCCAAGGTAATCAAGTGACAATATAAAATTGCAGGCATGCCTAATCAGTCAATAAAACCCAACCCACAACCCACAAGTTCCCTATTTTAGTCCAGCTCTTAAATTCATAGGTACACTGCTGAAATATCAAGACAGAAAAATATTGTCTTGTGTCTTGCTTGTGATTATGAGAAGCAGATGTTTGGCCATTGTGGAAAATGAGATGTTAGACTAAATGGATCCTTGGTTTAATTTAGCAAAGCATTTCTTATTATTGTGTATATAACTGGAAGCAGTCTTCTCTCCAACACACATCACAGGAGAGATTGTTTTGTTTCCAATTTATATATCTATCCTTCCATGTGAATCTCCCCCATTAATTTCCAAAACTCCACTTATAGACATGCATGTGCATTCCTGTATTAGTCATTTGTTTTCTTGAAGCCTTCTAAGATGGATTTTATTTATTTATGAAGTAATCCTAAATTATCCAATAAATCAACATTTTCTCATTTTCATGCTTAGTATCAAAACAGTTTAAAAGTGACCAACATTTGTCTCCTCCTATTTGAAAACAGGTTTGTCTCAGCGAGAGATAAAAGGTTTTGTTAGTACTGAATGTCAATTTTTGACTTTATTTTAAATAACTATCTTTCTATAAACCTCTATGGGTTTTCTATTAGGTAGAGAGGCAAGCTGGAACAAACAAGCAGGATCAAAATGTTGTAGTTGTTCCTGGGAAAACAATAACTTTCCAAGTTTGGAAATGAGTCTATGAAGATGAACTGAGTGAGGATATGGGACATTTCAACATTAAATGTAAAGCCAAAAATATTGAGGAAGAGAAGGATGTAAAGCATGGGTGTCCAACCTTGGCATCTTTAAGACTTGTGGACTTCAGCTGTCAGAATTCCCCAGCCAGCAGTCTTAATTTGCCAAGGTTGGACATCCCTGATATAGAAAATGGTGGTTTGTTATCATACCTTTCATCACCTCTGCTAGACAGTTCCTCAGCATGTTTCATGCTAATGGTAGCCTGATGCTATCATGAAAGCTCAAGTACTAGCCAAACAATTCCAAAATTCCCTTTAAAACAGAGACATGAAATTTGTCCCCCTTCTCCAAATATTCCTAAATCACAACTTCTACCACTTCTCAGTACTGGCAAGTGATAATGCTGAGATTTGTAATTCAGCAGTAGTAGATGTTAAAAAAGAGTTTTCTTAATGAGAAACCTAGCAACTGTGTGGTAGCTTCCCTAAAAATCATCTGGTGTGCACACATTTACCACCTAAGAACAGATATATTGTCTGACCTCAGAGAATCCATTTTAGTTCAAGTGGGTTGACAGCTAGCCCCCCCCCAGATTAAACAATCCTCGAACTCTGAGTGTGAAGCATGCCAAAACAATGTGAATTCTGAAACACATAGGCATCTGTGGAAGAGATCCTCAGAGCAAGAAGCTGAGGAGTTAAATATTATAATGGGAATATGAGAGGAAACTTTCCCCCCATCATAGATACTGTTATATTTTACTGTATATTTCATCAGCAGTGGCACTGCATGACAATCCAGCACAACTGACTTCAGGCAGGCTTTGCCTTTGTTTATAGCTGCACATTAGCAATACAGTGGCATACTCAACCAGTAGTGATATCAGGAAATTTAGAGGCCAGCATTAAAAGGAAGAGGTGACAATAACAAAGAAAGGCCCTTTCTAAAGGAAGTGAAGGCTCTTAATTCTACATTTTATAAAGCTCAGAGTTTTAAATCAAAAGTTTACATGTACCAAATCATTTGCTGATTGAGATTTTTTTTTTTGTCCACACTGTTTGACAGGTCTAGATACAGTGTCTGGATGAATCATCTCTTTTGGAGAGAACTGCAGCTTTCTTTACCTCCTGTTCTTCAATAAAACTGCCAGCTGATTTCATGGCACGTTTTCCTCACTGGAAGACAGGAAATAATCAGCATCTGGCAGGAACAGATTCGTAAATCAAAAACAGTGTGCAAGCATAGGTCTGGGGGGGGGCATCTCCCCACCCAAAAAAGTATTTCCCATTCTCTGGAAGAGTCATGGAACTTTATTATGTTCTTCCTCTGCCAGTCATAAGAAGATATCAAGAACAGCAATATTAAATGAAATGTTTCTCTGTATAAAGTGCTCTATGCCTCGAGAACTCCTTTGTTTAAATATAGATATTAAGTGTCACAGGTAGACTTCTGAAGTGTTTTTACTTAGATCTGATTTGATTCCACCTAAATAGCAATAGGTTGAGGAATTGTGGGGCCTTGTTTGCTAATCTCGGTAGTAAATCTTTTTGTATTTTCCATATATGAGAAGATGCCAATTCAGGAGATATTTTTAAATATATATATTTAGCCTACTTTCATTATGCCAAAACTAGAAACCAGATTGTGGAAGGCTAAGGCAGCAATGGATGCACATTGACTTTGGAGCACTTCCACAAAAATAGGGCTTCTTTTGAATTAGCATTACATTGTTACACAATATGTAAAACCTGAAACTGAATGTATTTGTAACAGCCTCATGCTCTTTATCACCATTTCCTTTTCTTGACACTAGATTATATCAGAAATAGGAGTCTCTGATAAAAAGTAAACTACAATATATATCTCTTCTTCTTGAGATTAAGATTCTGCATTGCTAATTTTGTAGCATGAAACTTTCAGGTAGATATCATATTATATAGATGAGTTTCATATTTAAAAGTGGTTTCACTGCTTGGTTGGTAAAAAATATTTCTAATTAGGTCTCTATGAAGAAAACAATTGTAGACAATTGTTGCTATAATGCTTGTACAGTTCATATCAAAACTAAAAGGTTTCACCTGAAAGATGTGTGCGTAATTATAATAGAAAACTCAGAATAAACATTTTACTTAAAAAGTATATTCTGGTCTTCAAAACATAGTTCCCTCAAGGAACTAACAGCATTCTAAAAGCATTCTAAAATTAGCTAACGTTTCAGAAAGTGGCATTATATTGCATTGGGTGGGTATGCTACACTTCAAAAAGAAAAAGCAGAATTTCAAGAATGAATGCATGAATAATATTGAAGAAAAAAAGGTTATCAGTATGGAAGCATTTGTGTTATGGTACTATAAAAATCCTTTTTCCATAAGATGCCAGTGAGTTTGTAGATGATGAGAACCAGTTTTTTAATGATGCAGTAGGACTGAATGAGCCTGAAAAACTGAGATTCCACATAGGAGCAAAACAGTATTGTTTAACTTTAATACACATGAGTGAGTTCTGTTCTAATAGCTTCGCATGGGTCACATTTCTCCTAAACATATGGCTGAATACTATCTTAGAAGGCAAAAATATCTCTTGGTAAATCCTTCCTTTGGATCAAGCTCCTTCTGCCTGCTAGCATTTATAAGGATTTAGAAGTTTGAAGATAACTCTTCAAATATCTACTTGGAACATTCTGATGCTGGGCTGTCTTCATATTACTTCAAAGCATAGTTTTTTGTTTACCTCAACCACCAGATCTAGGATCTGGTTTTAGTGGGATGAAAATAGGATGAAAGTTAGTTACTTCCTTAGATCAAAGCTTCTTTAGATGTTTTGGGGTTGCAACCAAGGTGACTATTATATTGGTAGTATCTACTTCTATTGAAGGTCTGGTATTTTCAGATTTCCTCCAGTTCTTTCTCTTCTCTTCTACTGTCTCAAGATACTGCAGTGTCCATTATCAATAATTTTTTTTCTTTCTTATTGAAAACAAAAATGGTTAAGTCTGGGATGTTATGTGTAGATGGTTGGTTGCTTGTATTCTAAAGTCCAAGAACACTTTAGCTTCTTCATTACCTATTACTTGTCTATTTAGTGGTCCCAACAGAGAGCCAGTCCATGATTTTCAAATATTATCTTTTTATTGGATTTGACATAATAACAGATCATTTTTTTTTCAAAAATATTTCTGATGGGTAAGCAACTTTTCTTCCAATGATCTTGCAGTGCTGGGTCTAGTTGCTCAGGTAGCCTATACATTACCAAATTCCAGGAACAGCAGCACCTAATACGGTCCTTGTTGATCTGGGCAATGATCTATCCAGGATGTGTTTCTGTAAATTACAGCTCACCATGTTGTTTATCTTCATTGGCTCCACTGATGAGACCGTTCAGAATGATTGAACCTTAGTTTTCATCTTCCTAAGAGCATAAACAACTATGTACATATTATACCTGACAACTTGGATCCTCCCTCTCAGAAGAACTGTAAATAAGGGAGTTGGAATTAGACTAATGCTAGAGGTACTGATCTTTATTTTCATTCTGTGCCATGGACAGTCACTGGATATTTTTGGTCATTCACTATCTCTCAGCCTAACCACATCAACAGATAGTTTCAAGGGGGGAAATTGGAGGAGAATTTAAGATATATATTACTTTGAGCTATTGGAAGAAATAAAAAATAGCTTTCTGGCATCGTCATAGTGTGTCAGCCCACTTATATATCTCTTAGCTGGTGCTACCTGGGGAAAAATAGGGTGGCTTGCAATGTGGTTTCTACTTCTATCCTAGCTTGGATAGCTTGGATATGCATGTTTAGGTAAAAGTCCTTCTTGGATACAATTGTGACATACTACCTAAAAATATCATTACTGACCACTATTTTCCTTACAACTAACATGGTCATGAAATACAAAGAAGACCAAACAGGAAGTATAAAGCCACTCTTAGAATTGGCAATGATAATACTGAAGCAGTGGACAGCTTCTGCCTTTTAGGTTCAATGATCAACAGTAAAGGGACAATCAGTAAGAAATATATTACAGATTAATATTAGCACTTCATAGTAGCCATGAAGATCTTGTAAAAGATATTGAAATGCCATGATGTGTTTATACCAAAAGATCAGGATATTCGCTGTGACAATCTGTGGAAGTTAAAGATGGCCTTTGAAGATGCAAGATAGAAAGAGTATTGATGTATTTGAACTCTGCTGTGGGAGAAGACTCCTGTGAATAGTGTGAAAAGCCAAGAAAACAAAACAACAGATCATTGAACAAATCAACACAGAGTTCTCACTCAAGGCACAAATGACCAAAATAAAATTATCTTAGTTTGGACACTTTATGCAAAGACATAGCTCTCTGGAAAAGGCTCTAATGCTTGGAAATGTAGAAGGAAGGGGAAGAAGAATACAACTAGCAGCAAGGGTAGATGGGACTCAGTTACAATGGTGATGAGTGGACATTAGAAAACTGAAAGAAGAACAAGTTAGGGATACATCTCATGGAGATAACAACAACAACAACAACAACAAAAAAACAAACAACACAACAACAATAATAATAATGGTGTTCAAGTGGTGCTCCTTGGATGCAATCCCAAAATAACTGGAGCACACTTGAACACCATTGGCATTGACAAATTCGCCATTAGTCAATTGCAAAAGGCGGCCTTACTAGGAACTGCTTCATCCTGTGATGATATCTGTAATACATCAACATCCACATCTGATTATCCCAGGTCCTTGGTAAGGACTTGATAGGTAGACAAAAATGCCAAACCTAATAATAATAATAATAATAATACCCCCAGTGAGGCACTACCTTGACGTGGTTGTGGGGCTTGTGTACTCTGAGGAAGATGAGAGCTATGCCAGAGGTTCAACCATACTGGACAGGTCTCATCAGAGGAGTCAGACAAAGAGTGTCTCTCCCATAAAAAATATGGTGAGACGTAAATTGCAGAATGCCATACCGGCTCGGACGTCGCCCGGGTTAACAAGGTCCGCACTAGATATTGGAGTTCCTGGATATCTGGTGAAAAATGGGTTACAGGACTCAGGACTGTTGGCTGAGCAACCAGGGCCAGCAGCTGCAGAACTACTGGAAGAAAAGGTGTTTACCCGTCGCAGATACACAGTGATGGAAAACAAAGAAATAATGATCTGTTACTACAGATCAAGTCCAACAAGAGAAAATATCTAAAACGAATGCACCAGTTCTGGAAAGAACAACATCCAGAATCAGAAATAACAGAACAGAGACTAGCAGATCAACGCCGATTTATAACATGAAATAAAGTATTCACAGAAACAGAATTGGACGAACTGCAAAGGTTTACCCAGGGCAAAGAAATCAAAGCCTTACCAGAAGTAATTCAGAATGTAGAGGCAAACCAGGGGGAGTTGGCAGTGAAGGAATCCAGCAGAGATATACAACTGTTCTCATTTGGAAACCAGGCACCTCTTCCTCAGGAAGAACAAAACCCTCTAACTAAAGAAATAAAAGAATTGAAACAAAGAATAACTGAGCATCTAGAACAGCACAAAAACAACAGAATAAGGCTACCTGCATTGAAGCTTGTTCCAAAGAAACAGCTAGCACAAGCATTAAAAGATGCAAATACTGCAATAACAAGTATAAGCACCAATTCACTGCAAGAAACAAACCAACTAATGTACAGCACAGCTGCAGTTATAACAGAATACCTGGGATGCAAAATCAACAAAAAAGAAAAACAAACAAACAGTGCACCAGAAAAATGGAAGGTTAGACTAGAAAATAAGATCAGCAAGTTAAGATCACATGCAAGCAAGCTAGAACAGATGAAAGAAAAGAAGCTGAAGAACAAGAAGACCAAAGAATACCTAATCAAGAAATACCACTTAGAAACAAGAAAGATCAAGGAAGCACTGGAAATAATAAAGCAACAAATAACAGCTATAGCCAGGAAAATCAGTAGATATGAAGCTCGAATTGCAAACTATAGGCAGAACCTCCAATTTCAATCCAATCAGAAACGTTTCTACCAATCCATCAATGGAGAAACTGCAAGGAATCAGTCAGTACCTGACAAGGAAGAAACAGTGCAGTTCTGGAAGCAGATATGGGATAACCCAAAGAAATACAACAAGGATGCGGCTTGGTTAAAAGAGGTGGATGCAAATAAAACAGAAGTTGAAATGAAAGAACTAGTAATAACAACAAAAATGGTAGAAAAAAGAGCAAAGAAAATCAAAAATTGGTCAGCACCAGGTGAAGATGAACTGCATGGGTTTTGGTTGAAACATCTAACTGTTATACACCCACTCATTGCCAAGCAGTTCAACAATATACTACAAGGAGGAGAAATTGAAAAGTGGCTAACAACTGGGAAAACCTACCTAATAATGAAAAATCCAGCAAAAGGGGCAACACCAGGTAACTACAGGCCAATTACCTGCTTACCAACAACTTTCAAATTACTAACTGGTGTAGTAGCTGATGCAGTACAACAGCATCTAGTTGAAAACAATCTCTTTCCACCTGAGCAGAAAGGAAACCGCCCCAATAGCAGAGGAACAAAAGATCAACTCCTAATAGACAAAATGATCTTGGAAAACTGCAAGAGAAGGAAGACCAACCTGAATGTGGCATGGATTGACTACAAAAAGGCATTTGACTCTCTGCCACATGATTGGATAATAAAGTGCCTAGAAATAACAGGAGTCAGTAGAAACATCAGAAAATTTGTGCAAAGATTGATGGCACAATGGAAGACACAGTTGCAGATCAATGGTGAGAAGCTGGGAGAGGTTAATATCAAGAGAGGAATATTTCAAGGAGATTCATTATCACCATTACTATTTGTTATTGCACTGTTTCCTCTGTCAACAATACTGAATAACTCAGGACATGGCTATCAAACATCAAAAACATCTGCCAGACTATCCCACCTCCTTTATATGGATGATCTGAGCTGTATGGAAAAACATCATCTGAAATAGAATCGCTGCTCAACACTGTCCGTATATATAGCCAAAATATTGTTATGGAGTTTGGCTTGGACAAATGTGCCACACTTACTATCAAACAAGGAAAAGTAGTGAAAACTGAAGGAATCAAGATGCCCCACGAAAATAACATTATGAGTCTGGATGAGGAAGATTACTACAAATACTGGGTATCCTTCAAGCTGACAACATCAAGCACACTGAAGTCAAGAAAAAGATTAGAGGTGAATACATCAAGAGAGTGAAGAAGATCTTAAAGTCCAAACTCAATGGAGGAAATACCATAAAGGCAATCAACACCTGGGCAATCCCAGTCATTAGGTACACAGCTGGAATAGTGGACTGGACTCAAGCAGAACTAAAAGCAATGGATAGGCAGACCAGAAAAATAATGACAGTGAATCATGCCCTTCATCCACGCAGTGACATTGATAGACTTTATCTACCAAGGCAAATAGGTGGGCGTGGAATGCTACAAGTACATCAGATGGTTGAAGAAGAAAAAATGGCTTTGGAAGAATATCTGAAGAACAATGATGAAGATGCACTGAAATTAGTATATCAGGAAGGCTTACTAACTACTGGAGAGACCAAACTGGCCTACAAGAAAGACCAAATGAAGAACAGAATAGAGGCATGGGAAGACAAAGCACTACATGGCCAATACATGAAAAAAATAGCTGGGAAAGCAGATAACAATAAAACCTGGCAATGGCTAAGAGCAGGAAAATTGAAGAAAGAGACCGAGGGACTAATTCTGGCTGCACAAGACCAAGCCTTAAGGACAAATGCATACAAAGTCAAAATTGAGAAGACAGCAACAGACAGTAAGTGCCGCCTATGCAAAGAAGCTGAAGAAACAGTGGACCACTTGGTAAGCTGTTGCAAGAAGATTGCACAAACTGATTACAAGCAGCGGCATGACAAAGTAGCAACAATGGTGCATTTGAAGATCTGCAAAAAATATCATTTGCCTGTAAGCAAAAACTGGTGGGATCATAAAATAGAGAAAGTCATAGAAAATGATAAAATTAAACTGCTCTGGGACTTCAGAATTCAAACAGACAAGCACCTGCAACATAACACCCCAGACTTAACAATTGTCGATAAGAAAGACAAAAAAGTCTGGATAGTGGACGTGGCAGTGCCTGGAGATAGCAGAATAGAAGAGAAAGAACTGGAGAAGATAACAAAATACAAAGACCTACAAAATAGAAATAGAAAGACTGTGGCAAAAGCAAGCAAGGGTAGTACCAATAGTCATAGGCTCCTTGGGTGCAATCCCAAAACAACTGGAGCACCACTTGAACACCATTGGCATTGACAAATTCGCTATTAGTCAATTGCAAAAGGCGGCCTTACTAGGAACTGCTTCCATCCTGCGACGATATCTGTAATACCATCAAACATCCACATCTGCCTATCCCAGGTCCTGGGTAAGGACTCGATAGGTAGACAAAATGCCAAATCCAGTCTGAACATCTGGCTGACTGTGCGATGATCGATTAATAATTAATAATAATAATAATAATAATAATAAACCCCAGTGAGGCACTACCTTGACGTGGTTGTGGGGCTTGTGTACTCTGAGGAAGATGAGAGCTATGCCAGAGGTTCAACCATACTGGACAGGTCTCATCAGAGGAGTCAGACAAAGAGTGTCTCTCCCATAAAAAATATGGTGAGATGTAAATTTCAGAATGCCATACCGGCTCGGACGTCGCCCGGGTTAACAAGGTCCGCACTAGATATTGGAGTTCCTGGATATCTGGTGAAAAATGGGTTACAGGACTCAGGACTGTTGGCTGAGCAACCAGGGCCAGCAGCTGCAGAACTACTGGAAGAAAAGGTGTTTACCCGTCGCAGATACACAGTGATGGAAAACAAAGAAATAATGATCTGTTACTACAGATCAAGTCCAACAAGAAGAGGATATCTAAAACGAATGCACCAGTTCTGGAAAGAACAACATCCAGAATCAGAAATAACAGAACAGAGACTAGCAGATCAACGCCGATTTATAACACGAAATAAAATATTCACAGAAACAGAATTGGACGAACTGCAAAGGTTTACCCAGGGCAAAGAAATCAAAGCCTTACCAGAAGTAATTCAGAATGTAGAGGCAAACCAGGGGAGTTGGCAGTGAAGGAATCCAGCAGAGATATACAACTGTTCTCATTTGGAAACCAGGCACCTCTTCCTCAGGAAGAACAAAACCCTCTAACTAAAGAAATAAAAGAATTGAAACAAAGAATAATTGAGCATCTAGAACAGCACAAAAACAACAGAATAAGGCTGCCTGCATTGAAGCTTGTTCCAAAGAAACAGCTAGCACAAGCATTAAAAGATGCAAATACTGCAATATCAAGTATAAGCACCAATTCACTGCAAGAAACAAACCAACTAATGTACAGCACAGCTGCAGTTATAACAGAATACCTGGGATGCAAAATCAACAAAGAAGAAAAAACAAACAAACAGTGCACCAGAAAAATGGAAGGTTAGACTAGAAATAAGATCAGCAAGTTAAGATCACATGCAAGCAAGCTAGAACAGATGAAAGAAAAGAAGCTGAAGAACAAGAAGACCAAAGAATACCTAATCAAGAAATACCACTTAGAAACAAGGAAGATCAAGGAAGCACTGGAAATAATAAAGCAACAAATAACAGCTATAGCCAGGAAAATCAGTAGATATGAAGCTCGAATTGCAAACTATAGGCAGAACCTCCAATTTCAATCCAATCAGAAACGTTTCTACCAATCCATCAATGGAGAAACTGCAAGGAATCAGTCAGTACCTGACAAGGAAGAAACAGTGCAGTTCTGGAAGCAGATATGGGATAACCCAAAGAAATACAACAAGGATGCGGCTTGGTTAAAAGAGGTGGATGCAAATAAAACAGAAGTTGAAATGAAAGAACTAGTAATAACAACAAAAATGGTAGAAAAAAAGAGCAAGAAAATCAAAAATTGGTCAGCACCAGGTGAAGATGAACTGCATGGGTTTTGGTTGAAACATCTAACTGTTATACACCCACTCATTGCCAAACAGTTCAACAATATACTACAAGGAGGAGAAATTGAAAAGTGGCTAACAACTGGGAAAACCTACCTAATAATGAAAAATCCAGCAAAAGGGGCAACACCAGGTAACTACAGGCCAATTACCTGCTTACCAACAACTTTCAAATTACTAATGGTGTAGTAGCTGATGCAGTGCAACAGCATCTAGTTTGAAAACAATCTCTTTCCACCTGAGCAGAAAGGAAAACCGCCCCAATAGCAGAGGAACAAAAGATCAACTCCTAATAGACAAAATGATCTTGGAAAACTGCAAGAGAAGGAAGACCAACCTGAATGTGGCATGGATTGACTACAAAAAGGCATTTGACTCTCTGCCACATGATTGGATAATAAAGTGCCTAGAAATAACAGGAGTCAGTAGAAACATCAGAAAATTTGTGCAAAGATCGATGGCACAATGGAAGACACAGTTGCAGATCAATGGTGAGAGGCTGGGAGAGGTTAATATCAAGAGAGGAATATTTCAAGGAGATTCATTATCACCATTACTATTTGTTATTGCACTGTTTCTCTGTCAACAATACTGAATAACTCAGGACATGGCTATCAAACATCAAAAACATCTGCCAGACTATCCCACCTCCTTTATATGGATGATCTGAAGCTGTATGGAAAAACATCATCTGAAATAGAATCGCTGCTCAACACTGTCCGTATATATAGCCAAGATATTGTAATGGAGTTTGGCTTGGACAAATGTGCCACACTTACTATCAAACAAGGAAAAATAGTGAAAACTGAAGGAATCAAGATGCCCCACGAAAATAACATTAAGAGTCTGGATGAGGAAGAGTACTACAAATACTTGGGTATCCTTCAAGCTGACAACATCAAGCACACTGAAGTCAAGAAAAAGATTAGAGGTGAATACATCAAGAGAGTGAAGAAGATCTTAAAGTCCAAACTCAATGGAGGAAATACCATAAAGGCAATCAACACCTGGGCAATCCAGTCATTAGGTACACAGCTGGAATAGTGGACTGGACTCAAGCAGAACTAAAAGCAATGGATAGGCAGACCAGAAAAATAATGACAATGAATCATGCCCTTCATCCACGCAGTGACATTGATAGACTTTATCTACCAAGGCAAATAGGTGGGCGTGGAATGCTACAAGTACATCAGATGGTTGAAGAAGAAAAAATGGCTTTGGAAGAATATCTGAAGAACAATGATGAAGATGCACTGAAATTAGTATATCAGGAAGGCTTACTGACTACTGGAGAGACCAAACTGGCCTACAAGAAAGACCAAATGAAGAACAGAATAGAGGCATGGGAAGACAAAGCACTACATGGCCAATACATGAAAAAAATAGCTGGGAAAGCAGATAATAATAAAACCTGGCAATGGCTAAGAGCAGGAAAATTGAAGAAAGAGACCGAGGGACTAATTCTGGCTGCACAAGACCAAGCCTTAAGGACAAATGCATACAAAGTCAAAATTGAGAAGACAGCAACAGACAGTAAGTGCCGCCTATGCAAAGAAGCTGAAGAAACAGTGGACCATTTGGTAAGCTGTTGCAAGAAGATTGCACAAACTGATTACAAGCAGCGGCATGACAAAGTAGCAACAATGGTGCATTGGAAGATCTGCAAAAAATATCATTTGCCTGTAAGCAAAAACTGGTGGGATCATAAAATAGAGAAAGTCATAGAAAATGATAAAATTAAACTGCTCTGGGACTTCAGAATTCAAACAGACAAGCACCTGCAACATAACACAGACTTAACAATTGTTCGATAAGAAAGACAAAAAAGTCTGGATAGGACGTGGCAAGTGCCTGGAGATAGCAGAATAGAAGAGAAAGAACTGGAGAAGATAACAAAATACAAAGACCTACAAATAGAAATAGAAAGACTGTGGCAAAAGCAAGCAAGGGTAGTACCAATAGTCATAGGCTCCTTGGGTGCAATCCCAAAACAACTGGAGCACCACTTGAACACCATTGGCATTGACAAATTCGCCATTCGTCAATTGCAAAAGGCAGCCTTATTAGGAACCGCTTCCATCCTGCGACGATATCTGTAATACCATCAAACATCCACATCTGCCTATCCCAGGTCCTGGGTAAGGACTCGATAGGTAGACAAAATGCCAAATCCAGTCTGAACATCTGGCTGACTGTGCGATGATCCATTAATAATAATAATAATAATAATAATAATAATAAACCCCAGTGAGGCACTACCTTGACGTGGTTGTGGGGCTTGTGTACTCTGAGGAAGATGAGAGCTATGCCAGAGGTTCAACCATATGACAGGTCTCATCAGAGGAGTCAGACAAAGAGTGTCTCTCCCATAAAAATATGGTGAGACGTAAATTTCAGAATGCCATACGGCTCGGACGTCGCCCGGGTTAACAAGGTCCGCACTAGATATTGGAGTTCCTGGATATCTGGTGAAAAATGGGTTACAGGACTCAGGACTGTTGGCTGAGCAACCAGGGCCAGCAGCTGCAGAACTACTGGAAGAAAAGGTGTTTACCCGTTGCAGATACACAGTGATGGAAAACAAAGAAATAATGATCTGTTACTACAGATCAAGTCCAACAAGAAGAGGATATCTAAACGAAGGCACCAATTCTGGAAAGAACAACATCCAGAATCAGAAATAACAGAACAGAGACTAGCAGATCAACGCCGATTTATAACACGAAATAAAATATTCACAGAAACAGAATTGGACGAACTGCAAAGGTTTACCCAGGGCAAAGAAATCAATTACTTACCAGAAGTAATTCAGAATGTAGAGGCAAACCAGGGGGAGTTGGCAGTGAAGGAATCTAGCAGAGATATACAACTGTTCTCATTTGGAAACCAGGCACCTCTACCTCAGGAAGAACAAAACCCTCTAACTAAAGAAATAAAGAATTGAAACAAAGAATAACTGAGCATCTAGAACAGCACAAAAACAACAGAATAAGGTACCTGCATTGAAGCTTGTTCCAAAGAAACAGCTAGCACAAGCATTAAAAGATGCAAATATTGCAATATCAAGTATAAGCACCAATTCATTGCAAGAAACAAACCAACTAATGTACAGCACAGCTGCAGTTATAACAGAATACCTGGGATGCAAAATCAACAAAGAAGAAAAAACAAACAAACAGGCACCAGAAAAATGGAAGGTTAGACTAGAAATAAGATCAGCAAGTTAAGATCACATGCAAGCAAGCTAGAACAGATGAAAGAAAAGAAGCTGAAGAACAAGAAGACCAAAGAATAACCTAATCAAGAAATACCACTTAGAAACAAGGAAGATCAAGGAAGCACTGGAACTAATAAAGCAACAAATAACAGCTATAGCCAGGAAAACAGTAGATATGAAGCTCGAATTGCAAACTATAGGCAGAACCTCCAATTTCAATCCAATCAGAAACGTTTCTACAATCCATCAATGGAGAAACTGCAAAGAATCAGTCAGTACCTGACAAGGAAGAAACAGTGCAGTTCTGGAAGCAGATATGGGATAACCCAAAGAAATACAACAAGGATGCGGCTTGGTTAAAAGAGGTGGATGCAAATAAAACAGAAGTTGAAATGAAAAGAACTAGTTATAACAACAAAAATGGTAGAAAAAAAGAGCAAAGAAAATCAAAAAATTGGTCAGCACCAGGTGAAGATGAATTGCATGGGTTTGTTGAAACATCTAACTTTATACACCCACTCATTGCCAAAACAGTTCAACAATATACTACAAGGAGGAGAAATTGAAAAGTGGCTAACAACTGGGAAAACCTACCTAATAATGAAAAATCCAGCAAAAGGGGCAACACCAGGTAACTACAGGCCAATTACCTGCTTACCAACAACTTTCAAATTACTAATGGTGTAGTAGCTGATGCAGTGCAACAGCATCTAGTTGAAAACAATCTCTTTCCACCTGAGCAGAAAGGAAAACCGCCCCAACAGCAGAGGAACAAAAGATCAACTCCTAATAGACAAAATGATCTTGAAAACTGCAAGAGAAGGAAGACCAACCTGAATGTGGCATGGATTGACTACAAAAAGGCATTTGACTCTCTGCCACCATGATTGGATAATAAAGTGCCTAGAAAACAGGAGTCAGTAGAAACATCAGAAAATTTGTGCAAAGATCGATGGCACAATGGAAGACACAGTTGCAGATCAATGGTGAGAGGCTGGGAGAGGTTAATATCAAGAGAGGAATATTTTCAAGGAGATTCATTATCACCATTACTATTTGTTATTGCACTGGTTTCCTGTCAACAATACTGAATAACTCAGGACATGGCTATCAAACATCAAAAACATCTGCCAGACTACCCACCTCCTTTATATGGATGATCTGAAGCTGTATGGAAAAACACATCTGAAATAGAATCGCTGCTCAACACTGTCCGTATATATAGCCAAGATATTGTAATGGAGTTTGGCTTGGACAAATGTGCCACACTTACTATCAAACAAGGAAAATAATGAAAACTGAAGGAATCAAGATGCCCCACGAAAATAACATTAAGAGTCGGATGAGGAAGAGTACTACAAATACTTGGGTATCCTTCAAGCTGACAACATCAAGCACACTGAAGTCAAGAAAAAGATTAGAGGTGAATACATCAAGAGAGTGAAGAAGATCTTAAAATCCAAACTCAATGGAGGAAATACCATAAAGGCAATCAACACCTAGGCAATCCCAGTCATTAGGTACACAGCTGGAATAGTGGACTGGACTCAAGCAGAACTAAAAGCAATGGATAGGCAGACCAGAAAAATAATGACAATGAATCATGCCCTTCATCCACGCAGTGACATTGATAGACTTTATCTACCAAGGCAAATAGGTGGGCGTGGAATGCTACAAGTACATCAGATGGTTGAAGAAGAAAAAATGGCTTGGAAGAATATCTGAAGAACAATGATGAGATGCACTGAAATTAGTATATCAGGAAGGCTTACTAACTACTGGAGAGACCAAACTGGCCTTCAAGAAAGACCAAATGAAGAACAGAATAGAGGCATGGGAAGACAAAGCACTACATGGCCGATACATGAAAAAAATAGCTGGGAAAGCAGATAACAAAAAAACCTGGCAATGGCTAAGAGCAGGAAAATTGAAGAAAGAGACCGAGGGACTAATTCTGGCTGCACAAGACCAAGCCTTAAGGACAAATGCATACAAAGTCAAAATTGAGAAGACAGCAACAGACAGTAAGTGCCGCCGATGCAAAGAAGCTGAAGAAACAGTGGACCACTTGGTAAGCTGTTGCAAGAAGATTGCACAAACTGATTACACGCAGCGGCATGACAAAGTAGCAACAATGGTGCATTGGAAGATCTGCAAAAAATATCATTTGCCTGTAAGCAAAAACTGGTGGGATCATAAAATAGAGAAAGTCATAGAAAATGAAAAATTAAACTGCTCTGGGACTTCAGAATTCAAACAGACAAGCACCTGCAACATAACACCCCAGACTTAACAATTGTCGATAAGAAAGACAAAAAAGTCTGGATAGTGGATGTGGCAGTGCCTGGAGACAGCAGAATAGACGAGAAAGAACTGGAAAAGATAACAAAATACAAAGACCTACAAATAGAAATAGAAAGACTGTGGCAAAAGCAAGCAAGGGTAGTACCAATAGTAATAGGCTCCTTGGGTGCAATCCCAAAACAACTGGAGCACCACTTGAACACCATTGGCATTGACAAATTCGCTATTAGTCAATTGCAAAAGGCAGCCTTACTAGGAACTGCTTCCATCCTGCGATGATATCTGTAATACCATCAAACATCACATCTGCCTATCCCAGGTCCTGGGTAAGGACTCGATAGGTAGACAAAATGCCAAATCCAGTCTGAACATCTGGCTGACTGTGCAATGATCGATAATAATAATAAATAAATAAATAAATAAAAATAAAAATTGGAAGGGACCTTGGAGGTCATCTAGTTCAACCCCTTGCTCAGGCAGGAAACCCTATACCATTTTAGACTAATGGCTGTCTAGTCTCTTCTTAAAAACTTCCAGTATTGGAGCATTCACAGCTTCTGGAGGCAAGTTGTTCCACTGATTAATTCTTCTAACTGTCAGAAAATTTCTCCTTAGTTCTAGGTTGCTTCTCTCTTTGGTTAGTTTCCATCCATTTCTTCTTGTCCAGGTGCTTTGGAGAATAGCTTGACTCCCTCTTCTTCGTGGCAACCTCTGAGATATTAGAACACTGCTATCACGTCACCCCTTCATCCTTCTCTTCTCGTCCTTCTCTTCATTAAACTAGACATACCCAATTCCTGCAACCATTCCTTATATGTTTTAGCCTTCAGTCCCCTGATCTATTATGTGGTTCCTAAGAATAAAAAATGACTTGATGACACATAATCAATCAACAATCATTCAAAACATTATATGAAAGCCTTGAATGGGTAGGGTGATAATAATGGTGGATGGTCAATATTAGTATTTATGCATCTATCTAATGACAACAATATCATATAGTTAGTTTAGTTTATTGATTAGCCCATAGGCCATATCAAAATACAGAGTTCCAAACACAAATTATTAATAAAATCCTATGAAAACAATTTAAAATGAAATTGGAGTAAAATACAATAATTTGATATATATAGAAAAGTGAAATAAGATGAAATTATGAACAATTCCATATAAAAGATTCCATATTAGAATTTAAGAGTGATAAATGGTAAGCAGCAAGAATTAATAAATGGAATGAAAAGTAAATAGTCAAGTTGTGTTTTTGAAACTATGTACAAAAAGAAAGGATGCAATAGGTCTAAATGAAGGTGCTCTGATCTTCTATAGCAGAAGATGAATTCACACGGGGAAGTGAAGGTGTCTTTTTAATGATAAATAAAAAAAGCTAAATGTTTAATCCAGAATGTTGTGGGTACATAAGAAAATAGGAATTCATATGTTGGTGATAATTACATGTTATGTTGAAATGAATAGTGATAATCAATATAGAAACAAACACCGCACTGTTTGAAGGCACAAGAGAAAAAAAGTTTATTGTGTGTTTGTTCATTTAGAGAAAGCTTATGCTAGAGTGATTAGGCTTCAGTTATGGATCATTTTGTGTGTATACAGAGCTGAAAGAATGTTACTGAAAACAGTAGGAACAATATATGATGGACATAAAGCATACACGAGAATAAATTGAATGCTTAGTGAATGAGGCAGGGTATAAGCAGACCATGTGTTAATTCCTTGGTTGTTTAATATGTGTATGGATGAGAAATGCTTGTGATGATGTTGGAGATGTAATAGTTGGGGATGTGAATATGTTTATGCAGACAATACTAGTGGTTGGCTGAGTACCCAAATGTCTTGCAGCAACGTTAGATTATAGAAACTGTGTGCATCTCAAAATTAATATATCAAAGACCAAGACAGTCCTTTGACTGGGAAATGGAGAGAATCTGCAAATTACACATGCGTGGCAAAGAGCTAGAGCGAGTAGATGAATTTTTGTACTTTGGTCTAAAATTTGCCAAAGGTGGGGAAATGTGAAAATTCTAAGATGTGCAAATGCTAGTAGAAATATGTGGTTTCTGGTGATATATGGATGTTTTACTAAATAAGCTAAAAAAAGTAAAAATAAAGGTTTCTCCTCTCCAGTTGTGTTTGACTTTAGGGAGTGGTGTTCATCTCTATTTCTTAGCTGAGGGAGCCAGTGTTGTCTGAAGGCCCTTCCCTGGTCATATGGCCAGCATGGCTGTATGCCAAAGCCACACAGAATGCTGTTACCTTTCCAACGAAATGGTACCTATTTATCTACTCACATTTGCATGCTAGGTGGACAGAAGCTGAGGCTTCAGATCTCAAACTCAGTCTGTCAGCTTTCTAACTAACAAACTCAGCATCTTTAACCACTGAGTCATCACATTCCTCCCCCCCCCAAACAAGCCAAAATGTCTGTATATTAGGGCATGTTTCTGCCTGGTGTATTATAGGGATATAAGAATTAGTTATGTTGAGACAAATGTAAAAGACAAATGCAGTAGAAATGGATGTGGGGTAAAAGAAGCGACAGAGTAGAAGTAAGTAATGATCTGCTGAAAGTGCCCTTAAAAAAACATTCAAAAATACTATCTATTTACTGTATTTATTTATTTATTATGCAAACTACTATCTATATGTCTAATGATATAATGTACTCAAATCATTTTTCAGCAATGATAAATTTATATATGCAGAGGTATGGTTTAAAGGTATGCAGAGTGTAAATATTCTGACTGTACCCACTGGTTAATTTACAACAAAATTTGTTTTACTGAAGTCTCTCCTGGGAAAACGGTTGTGTGAGGTGATAATGAAAGTGAATTATGGCTGCTTAATCATTAGCATAAATTTCAAATGAACACATTTGCTGGTAACAAGATATAATGTGGAATTAATGTGGATGTCACTTAATTGCAAATATAGTTCAATTCATGTTGTTGCTCATTGGAAAGATGGACATGTTGATAGGGCATAGGTTCTGTCTCTAATTTTCTAAAATGCTTAAATGATATGTAATATAAGCTTTTTAAAATGTGACTGCAGCAAAGAACATAAAAATGTTTTTCCAGATTAAATAAATTTCAAACACAAAGTGATTATGTTTGGCCTCATTGATTTTAATTCAAAATTGATGCTGGTATTGAAGAATATTTAAGTTTTCTGTGCCTCAAAATTTCTTCAGCTGGCTATATGTTATCCTTTCCACTATCCAGAAGATAGAGTAAGTGTCATCCATACCTACTTTATACTTCGTATTGTGCAATACGTATATATAGTTTGCATTGTATATTCATTTAGGATTACAACATATTTAAAAGAAATTTAAACAAGAAATACAGTATGTTGTGCATATAGATATCTGCAGATTTTCCTGCTTTGATCAAAAATCTTTGAAGAAACAACTTTAAAGTTATTCAACAATTACGGAGTTGCTATCTACTTTCTGTTATGTCTGATCATCAAAATCTCGAATCATTATTTTTTATTGTACCATTATCCCGTTAAAATATATTTAATCAAAAACTTTGGCTCTCTTTATATTTTAAACTACTGTTGAATTCCGAAAGCTACTTATTAAGTTTTAGAACAAAGCATGGAAATAAAGAAATAGATGGTGACTACATGTGTTCCTTCAAAAGTCTTTTGGCAAAATGGATTTTTAACAGGAAAAAGGACACATTAATTCATTTTGAATTCTAAATATGGAGAGAAAGGAAATACCACAATTTTAACAAGAACAACACTGTAACAGATGTAATATATATTGTTAAATATAAAACACATTAACAGGCATAATCTCCCTAAAATTTTACTTTATTTTAATGGATGTATTTTTCCTCTCTTTAAAAATCACACCAAGCTCAATGAAGATTAGGCTTTTTGCAAAATAGATAAAAAGACTAAATGACATTCCATTAAACATTTTAAATTCTTATCTCCAATTCCAGAAAGGTTTGAAAATGTGTTAATGTTGCCATTCTTATTGTTTATTTGCAGCTTAACTGGAGGCACTTTAGATTTGCTTACACAGCTTCTCAGAGCAATGGGAATAACTGTTATCTGAATTTAGGAAGTATAAAATTGTATACATATTGAAAACACTATTGTGACTTTTGTTTATTAATTAATTATTGGTTATTTCAGTTTATATGGCTGTCCCTCTCAAATTCATGAATCTGGAAGGCTATAAATAATTAAAAACAGCAAAACAATATAAAATAATAAGGAATCAATAGCAGACACATAATCCACAGCCAAATTAAAAAAAAAAAAACATAGTACCAGTCTTCACAATCATTGCACAGGCTAAGATAGGGATATCAAATCTTGTCAACGTTAAGACTTGTGGACTTTAACTCCCAGACTTCTCCAGCCAGCAAGAAATATGTTTTAAGGCCATGAGCAAGTCCAACAGGGTCAAAAATCAGATCACTCTAATCTCTGGAGGAATTATGTTCAAAGCTCAGATCCCATGACAGAAAAGGCTTTTTTCCTGGGTCCACTAGATGGCACCCACTAATAGACGGGACCAAGAATAAACCCTTCCTACCAGACCTAATTACATCAGATAAATATAATTGAGAAGAGGCTGTCCCTCAAATGATCTAGTCACATTTACCTAAATGGTTTTGACCATTGTTCATTGTTTTGTATTAAACAATGAAATTTTAAAAAATGTAAACAATGTCCTACATTACGTAATTATATACAATATAGCACAAGATTAGAATTCTTCAAATTAACCAGCTAAATAGTAAATTGATAAACTGTGGCTGATTAAAAGCTGTTACAGCATTGTGTGTGTATTTAATTTTAATTTTTTTTTTAGAAGGCCTCAAACTTTCAGTCAAACTCTAAGCAAATACAGATTCCCATCTTTGTAAACACACGCACATACATTGTACATATTATATAAGTTATATCTTAATTTTTTAGGTCGCATTTGGTCACCAAGATTTTTTTCTTCTTCTGTTCAGTTGTGTTTGATTCTCAGAGACTGCCTGGACTACTCCCTGCATTTTTCTTGGAAATGTTTTCAGAAGTGGTATGTCTTTCCCTGCTTCCTAGGAGTGAGAGAATGACTGGTCCAAAGAAACCCAGCTGTCTTTGTGCCCAAAGGGGGATTAGAACTTATGAACTCCTGATTTCTAGCCTGGTCTTAAGCACTACATCAAATTGGCTTTCTACCCAGCATACACTTGATGCATTTTCATAGGGAAGTTTCTTACATGCTTAGGCTTTCTGTCTGAATAAAAATTTCAAATATATGCCACTATGCTAAGAAAGTACTTGGGAAAATGCTTCAGACAGCACATTCCCCATCCAATTCTCATTAAGATTTTTGTTCTCTTTAAGAAAACATTCAGACATGCAAGATTCTGTTACTATATTCTAATGAAAATAACTTTAGATGTACAGAATGTCCGTTTCTTAGTCAAGTCTGCCTTATAGGTGGATAGGAAGCTCTGTTGGGAACCTTCCCACTTATAAAATAATGACAGACAGAGATGAAGATGTTGGACTTTGTTCCATTGCGTGTGATCCTGTGTGTTTATATTCCATACAAATCTTTGATCAAATTAATACTTGTTCAAAGATATTTTTTCTAATTGTCTGGATTTTAAAGCTTATTTCAGGTTTCACAATGAATGGAAATGAGGCTAACAGATGAGAAAACACTGCTAGAAACTTCAGTTGTGCTTAGAAATAGGTCCACGGTAATAATGGAGTGAAAACAAAAAGAGGGAGAAAATTATAAAGAGAATATATGTAGCTCTGCATTGAGCTTGGAGTTCTCAGTGCTCTTTGACCTTGCATGCTTGCTTGAAGAATCTGGTCACATAATGTCTGCAAACCAGAAAAGTTCAGAGAGCACTATAGACTCCAGAAACGATTATGAAATTATTATGGTAATGATGAAATTCAAGTGACAAATATTATTTTTGTGTTTAGTATAATGAGATAAAAATTAGGACAAATTATTTATTTGTTAAATTTATTTGCCACCTATCTCTCCATGAGGCTACTCTAGGTGGCTTACAACCATAAAAATGGAGAAGCGAAAAGAAGTGTAAACATAATAGTAATAAACTAGTGGAATAATGGAATAAACAAGAAGATAATGATACACTGATATGAGAATAAAAGGTGGGGAGGCAGGGAGTGAGGAGGGAGGTGGGCTTTTCTATCAGTCTAGTAGCTACCTCCAATGTGATATTGCCCCATTGGGTCCTCAGGCCAACTGGCAGAATCAGGTCTTCAGGCTCGTAAATAATTAGGTCCTTGCAGGTATGTAGGAAAAGGCCCATGCTATTTTTCACTACTACTTGGAATATCTGCTGTTTTCATTATGGTTGCATGTATGATACATCAAAAATAATAATTCAATTAACCATGTGCCAGAACATCATCATTATTAACTTTTCCCAACTGATTTCTGCAGGTAGATTTGAAGACATAGGTTGTTTTGTCAGCATGAAACACCTATGTTCTAATTGGCTCATCTGAGATTACTGCGTATAAACTGACGTTAGAAGGGAAGGTCAAAAATCAATGAACAGATGGCATCTGGTAAAAGCAATTAAGTGCTGAAAATTCCATCCTTCTTTATGCAAGCTGCACAGAATGCATAATCAGGCATCTGACCACTGAGCTCAGACATTAGCCGTATGTTTTCCTTTTTCACTGTTATGATAAATTTTGCAGTACAAATGGAAAGTCTTCTAATGTGGAATAAAATATTTATCATAATAAAAAGAGAGTTGTGGGGAGGGGAAAAGCCTTGTAAAGTAGAAAGACCGTTTCTTTTGTCAGAGCTGAAACTGTTTGACTTTACAGTGCTGTGCATATTATGCAAAATATCTGTATAATCACTTTGAGAACCGCTTTGCATAAAACCACATAATTCACATATGATTTGCTGAAGGCATCTTGCATGCCAGTTCAGATATAATACATTGCAGACCTTTTAAAAAAAATATCTATAGGGCCAGCAAAGAAACAGCGAAAGTGAGTCTATGGATCAGGAATAGGAAAATATTATAATCTGCTAAGAGCAGTAGATCATGCTTACCCTTTAAGCAAAAGGGTAGAAATGTAGTATAATGGGGTTGTGTGCATTCTCTAGCAATCAAGATGAGAAGTGGTGACATGTAGACATGACTAGAATTTTGTAATTCCATTTACTTCAAGTTCCCATGAAAAAATTAGGAAGCATTGGAAGTTTATTCAATGTTACAGTACTGATTTCAAGTCAAATGTGATTTCTTTTTCTCTGAAGTCTTCGTTGTACTTGGGTACAGCCATAAGAAGACAATTTCCTAAAAATAAAATCATACTGAAGGCCTAGATTCTAGAACATCAGTACATTTCTTTCATAATATTCACATCATATAGTCATAAACATCACATTATCCATACTTGAAACTCAATATCTCTGGAAATGACTTAGATTTTTGTTGCTTATTTGGGTGTAAACTGTTTTAAAGAGAGCAAAAATTTCCAGCATTGTTTCTCACCAATAATACTTTCCATTGTCCACTTAATGTCTTAGTGATTTCTAACTGAAAAAAGTGCAAACGGCAATCTCTTTCATGATAGGAGGTATCAATTTCTATTTCTATTTATTTGATTCATAATTATGTTTATAGAATGCTGATCAAGTAGTATAGGGAGAGGGAATAGGGAAGAAACTGTGCTATTGGTATCTTGTATTTTTATTGAGAAGCTGGATTTAGAGATAAATTGATATTTAGAAATCTTACAACTAGTTAAATAAGGTAGGTAAAATATAGAGTATATTAATTTTGGAATTCTTTTCAATTCCTTACTCACCAGCCTCATTCTAAGTCAGGGGTGTCAAACTCGCAACGTCATGTGACATGATGCGATGTATCGTGACTTTTTTGCCATTGCTGGCAATGCGGTGGGCAAGGTTTCACTATGATGCATCAGGCATCATTGGGAGCAGGGAAGAGGGCCTAATTATAGAGTAGTCAGCAGCATTTTGAATTACTTCCACCTGCTTCTCTATTTAATATACATGTTACATAATATTGGTTGGCTGACTTGCTTCTTTAAGCCATAAGGATTGTTTAAACAATATGAAAACACTTAATTTCTTGACTAGAAGGGCTAGTTAATTGATTTATTTTCTAATTGGGGATTTCTCCTTCCTTGGTTCATTATTATTTAACATTACTCCCAGCTGAGCCACCAATCATGAGATGATCTGTTCAGAGGAATAGAAAACCTGATCTAGCTTCTCAATATTTACGTCTGTGGGCCAATTTCCTTCACATTCCTTCACACAGTTTCCTTAAATTAGATCAATGGTCTCCAACTTTTGTGGGTCA
Source organism: Crotalus tigris (assembly GCF_016545835.1). NCBI lineage: Eukaryota > Metazoa > Chordata > Lepidosauria > Squamata > Viperidae > Crotalus > Crotalus tigris. Next base: position 115,926 of record NW_024097533.1, on the reverse strand, counting down.
GTGAGCACATTTGAAATTTAAACAAAAATAATTTGAATTCAGAAAAACTTTACAGTAGATAGAATTCTGGGAATTGAAGTCCACAAATCTTTGCTAAGTTGCTAAGGTTGAGAAACATTGGTCTACATAGTGAATAGAAGTAAAATTTGACTCAAGGATGTCTTTACCTTTCACATTTATAGGCATAGAAACCTTTTGTGGTAGAAATGGGGGGAAAATAACATTTTTGTTTGTGTGAACAATCAGGCTTTGGACTTTTATGGCTATTATACTATACTAATACTAATACCTATACTATACTATACTATACTATACTATACTATACTATACTATACTATACTATACTATACTATACTATACTATACTATACTATACTATATTGTTATAAATTTGTTTATACATTTTAGAAGTCATTTGTATAAATCATTTCCCTTCATGATTAAAACACCTTTTGCTACACTGAATCAGTATGAACTTTTCAAGTTACCAGCACCAAGTCCCAAACAGTTAGAACTTGTTTAATGAATACACCTGCACAGCTGCTTATCTGACAAGGAAAAGTGAACATGTTCAATGGATGGTCGAAATGCATACTTAATGAAGTAGTGAAGAGTCAGAATAAAAATCTATATACATACAAAGCTACAGTAAGTTCTTCATCTTTCAATCCTCCTTTTTTTATAAGAGGTTGATTTTTATTCTTGATGAAATAAACCTGGTTATTGCAAACTGATACTATCAAGTTGTGTATTGTCTTGGGCAGGGGAAGACAGTATCTACAATTAGACTTACAATAATGACAGCTTTGTATTATAGAAAGTTTATAAAACCACATCTTCAAGGTCTTTTGGAAAAGCACAAAGTGAGGCTAATTGTACTTTTGGATTCTTGATTTATGTTGTCTTAATCTTGCTTTCTATTCTTCTGACTGAGAATGTTTTATCTAGCCTTTTAAAATTAAAACAGTAATAATTATTGTCATTTTTATTTTATTCAGATAATTCAGCCACAAAATCATGCCTGCGAGCATAGTGGTATTTTACTAACCCGTACTGGTCTGTAGAAATTAGTCTGGCAGATAAAGCATTTTTATAACACCATTAATGTATAAAAGGGCACAGCAATTTCCACAGCCCACCTACTGTTCTATAATTAATAACCTCTTCTTATGGCAAGGACTGTGTTAATCTATAAATTGCATTGAGGCACTTGACAAATTAAATGCAATTATAAATCTTCCTCTTGACCAATTAGCATTTAATCAACAATTAAATGTAGATATCCTTATACAACGACCCACATGGAATGAAGATTCTCTGTAGCAGAAAATTCATAGGTAAAATTATGCCTGAAATATACAATTGTCTCACTTGAACCTATTGGCAATTTTAATAGGATACTCAGGGCATGATATTGTTTTTATCTATATAATCTAAGGATACCATCAATGCCAATAAAAAGGCTGTGTCACAGTTAAAGGATTCAGATTATTTTACAATGCCTTTCCATGTAATTGCTATTATTCAGTAAAGAAAAGCATAGTGCTGTGAACAAGACATTTAACCAGCAGTTTCTATTCACGTGTGAGTAGAATACACATGACTTACTGAGTTTTTCTATGACCTGAACACTAAACTATAAGTGAACAGATTCACATATATCAAGCATAAAGTTATTTGGAATTTGAATCTTGGAATTTTTCTTGGTGCTGGAACCTTCCATATTTCATCTAATAGGCAGCTGCAGTATGTTAAATCTAGAGTATGGGCTTTGATAAATTGTAGCTTGCAATTTATTTTTAATAATCTCTGAATTCCAATAAAAAGATGGGTAGATAGATCACATATAGACAAATAGACAGATATATGATAGATAGATAGATAACGATTAACGAACTTTCTTTCAAATAGTATATAACACATTTGAATTCCTGATTACCAGTTTATTGTTTTATTTGTATTTGTTTACATGTTCTATTTGGCATGTTCATTTATTGGTTTTAGAATTTTTTTTGCACCTAGTGATAATGCAGGCCAGCTTTGGTGGCCCTAGAAGACAGTCACATATAATTGATTGTAAGAACTTTTCCCAACAAAATGTATTATATTTCAAGTTCCCCAAGATAAGGAACTAGCTCATACATTTGATGTTGTCTTAGGACAATAAAAAAAAGTTATTCAGTTTTCCTAATTGCTTCTTTGACAAGGGCTTGAATAAACCCATTGGCTTGATATCTTCTCATTTACTCCATTTTCTTGTACTGTACATTGTATCTTATTTTCAAATTTACTTACCAAATCAGGTTTTTTATCCTTCTTGGTCCTTTTTTGTTTATGAAAAGTAGACGTGTATGCATTAATTGTCCTGATTCCAAATACACTGCTGTATGAAAATACAAGGAAGGGCTTTCCATCATTTCATTTGAACTGTCAATATAATATAATCTTACTTGAATGTTAGTATTGGCTTCCACTATATAGAAAGTATAAAGTAACATACTAGTTTAGAATACATAGAATAAGCTACATAATCATGCCCTTCAACACCAACTCAATCCTCTCAATTTCTCAGCATTTACTGCTTGAGATGCCTGTTCCATTCTGCCTTACAGACTTGGCAACAGGATGATAATTAAATTAAATTAACTTGTCACCCTATTAGGATATCAGTACAGATTTGTATTTATCTTCCTTCCATGGAACTTGCTGAAGCAGATTGCCTCATTTTGTGGCACAACAGTATCAATGTTATTTATAATTATAGCAGGAAGAGGAAGCTTTCCAGTTATGATAGCAGCCTCAACCTCCATATTATACTTATTTTTTTATTGCCGTTGTAATTTTGTTTGAGCTGGTTCTTCAGCTAAAGTTCAAAATCTAAAATGATCAAAAAGAATCAAAGCATGGCCAGGAAACTTACTTTACTAATGTGGTAGTAGAAAACAAGAATGACAAATACATTAATACAATGAGAGATTAAATGAGGTACAAATATCAAAATATGCTTCCCTGCATGTTGTTTAGTTCAAGAATGACTTTACTTTATAATTCATATTTGTCAGTCAATAGTCTAATTGCAGTAATTTTTGGACTGCTGTGGGCAATAGAAACCGACTACTTGAAACTTGTAAGAACATAAAGCTAATTTTAAAATGTTACACAAATAAAATTAATGCAATGCATATTTGCAGGGGTTGTAATTTAGGAATACAGTAGATAATTCCTTGCATATATGATTGCTTATCTTATCATCAAAATATTCTTGATTGAAATGAAAAAAATAAACATTATTCATATTTATGTATTCAGGTATACTGAAGGCACATTCCACATTCACTAAACTATTAACAGCAATACAAAGTAATGCAACTGTCAGAACCCTGTCCTTCTAGGGCAGGGTAAGCAACCTTGGCTCTTTTATGGCTCGTGGTCTTCAAGCCAAGGTTGCCTACCCCTGTTCTAGGGGGACGGGGGGGGGGCTCTTACTCTTTTCTTATTCTTTTTGGGTTCTGCCATTTTCCTGGGGGAGGGGGAAGCTTGGGGTGCTGATGTGTATTTCATTTATTTTGCTTCTTGCTCTATCCCTTATGATGTTTCTCTAATGGGGTGAGAATGGAATATACCTCCAGCCATCTGCCTTGTCTCCAGCCATGGAAGAACCGGCTCAGACACCTAACAGCCTTGGAAGTAGCACCTTATCATTCTGTTCCCATGGTGTTTTTACACCTGTGGATTGGCCTGTTTGAACTGTTCAGATGGACAGTTGGGGTGGGATTACTATGGTCACTTTTGATTACCCTCAGATCCTGCCTTCTACTCCTGCTGTCAACATTTCCCAATAAAAGTTCCTTTTGAAATGATGCCGTTTCAAGAGTTCTGCTTTCTTGGGAGCACAGATTGAGGCAGGTCCTTACAGCAACTTTTATTTTATTTATTTAAACCAGAAAAAGAACTACAGTAAATATATCGTCATCACAAACCTTCTACTTCCCCTTGTTCTTTTATACTTTATTTGTACCAAATGATAGTGACTAAAGTTCTTGGGCCAGGAAAGCCTGAAAACTTGGAATGGAAATTACATTTTGGTGTTGAGTTTTGCTGCTTAAATCTAAATTCACCAGCTATCAGGAGGCAGTGTGGTGGAGTGAAGCAGTATGAAGCAGTATAAAGCAATTGTGCTCAAAATGATCTCCAATTAAATGGAACTTGGAAGAATTACAAAATTCCAGTGAGCCAAATTACTCATTTGTTCATCTAAAAGCTTTCTGGAACACAAGCATGTAGATACTTTGGCTGTACAAAAGAGAGGCATGGAGCCCCTTATGCACGCTGGTCTTAAGAACCAAATTTCAATGGCTTCTACTAAATCATTCTTCCAGTTACTTTGTCTAGCAAGGTTTCTTTAAATGTTCATAAATGTGGTGGATGCTATTGAGGGACATCACATGCCTCTTAAAGGATTGTATCTTAAGTATTAAAACTTGATTAAATATGCTGAACTTGAACTTTGTTTGAAATTGAAAGCTTAAGAATTCCCTTTCACAAATGTAATGTTTTCCCAAAGCATATCAAATAGAAAATATGGGTGTGGTTTCCCAGAGCCTTCCAAAAGTTGTTACCAAATAAAAAAAAATAAAGTAAAAGGAGATCAAAGTTTTTCCTTCTATATCAAATTTCTTCTGCTCAGTTTTCAGAATCATCCCACTAGCGTAGGTTGAGAGAGGGACACAGACCTGATCCTTTTACATAATTTCTTTCCAGGGTTTGTTTGGGTTAGAACAGAGGTTCTCAACCTTTTTAATGCCGTGACCCCCAACCGGTCATAAGTCGAGGACTACTCAACCGGTCGTAAGTCGAGGACTACTCAACTGGTGCAGCACCATTTGCAGAATGGGACTTTTGGTGGGCTCAGCAGGGCAGAGACAGCCTGGACAATTCCTATTGGCTTTTGAAAGCCAATAGAATTAGACTCTATTCAAGAGAGTCTATTCTATTGGCTTTCAAAAGCCAATAGAATAAAAGGGAGTAGCACAGCTAAGGAAAAGGGGAAAAAAATGGCGGACTGCGTTGTTTGGCGACCCCCGTGAAATGGTCATTCGACCCCAAATGGGGTCCCGACCCACAGGTTGAGAACCACTGGGTTAGAAAGAATAAAAAGGATAGGAAATTTTCTTTAATTAAAAAAATGAAAAATGCTTACATTAAAAGCAGTGAATTAAAAAGCTGCATCATGTTTATTAGTATTTATATTATGGTATTCCAGGGCCTAATGGAAACATAACATTGTAGCAAGATTCTGCATCAATATATTCATGTCAAAGGAACAGACTAATCTACGTGTATATCTTAATAACATGAACACCACATGTTGAAGAAAAAGAAGTATCATGCCCAGTGGTTAAATATGTATGCAGCTTTGTTGTTGTTAGTTGCGAAGTCGTGTCCAACCCCAGCATGACCCCATAGACAATGTTCCTCCAGGCCTTCCTGTCCTCTACCATCTTCTGGAGTCCATTTAATGTAAATGCTCCAACACTGGAAGTTTTTAAGAAGAGACTGGACAGCCATTTGTCCGAAATGGTGTAGGGTTTCCTGCCTGAGCAGGGGGTTGGACTAGATGATCTCCAAGGTCCCTTCCAACTTTACTATTATTATTATTATTATTATTATTATTATTATTATTATTATTATTATTATTATTATTAAGCTCAAGCCTACTGCTTAAGTGACTCCATCCAGCCACCTCATTCTCTGTCGCCCCTTTCTTCTATTGCCCTCAATCTTTCCCAGCATTAGGCCCTTCTCCAGTGAGTCCTTCCTTCTCATTAGGTTGCCAAAGTACTTAAGTTTCAACTTTAGGATCTGGCCTTCTAAAGAGCAGTCAGGATTGATCTCCTCTAGGACTGACCAGTTTGATCGCCTTGCAGTCCAGGGGACTCGCAGAAGTCTTTTCCAGCACCATAATTCAAAGGCCTCAATTCTTTGGTGCTCAGCCTTTCTTATGGTCCAACTTTCACAGCCATATATTGCAACTGGGAAAACCATGGCCTTGACTGTACATACTTTTGTTGGCAGGTGATGTCTCTGCTTTTTAATATGCTGTCTAGATTTGCCATAGCTTTCCTCCCCAGGAGCAAGCATCTTTTAATTTCTTGGCTGCAGTCCCCATCTGCGGTGATCTTGGACCCCAGGAAGATAAAATCTGTCATTACCTCCATTTCTTTCCCATCTATTTGCCAGGAATTGAGAGGGCCGGATGCCATGATCTTGGTATGCAGCTTACATATGCACTAAATCATGGGGATAAATATGAAAAGGGACTCTACAGTGTTTGTGCACCATAAATGCATCTTTGTAAAGTTTTCCTATGCAGTGAGGGATACTGGAGACTGCCTTCTATTGCGGTTTTTTTTTTTTTTAAAAATGCATTCTTTATTGCAAAGAAAAAACAAAAGAAATTTTCTAAGTCTTGCATGTAGAGGAACTGAAATAAACTTCAAAGTTTTCAAACTCTCAAAAACATCTTGCATTCTTTTTGTTGTTAATACATGAATTTTTAAACATCAGACTTAGGCCAGTCATCTGTCTTCTATTTCAAAACTTAGATTATATTATTTGGTGTAAACATCCAACAGGAGTAATTATTTCAGCAGTCATCATTTTCAAGCAAATTGCCAGACGTGAATTACATCACCAATGAAAATGCAAGCCCCTAATGATATACAATTGATTTCTCTATTTTATACCAAGGATTGGCATCATCCAATCAAAACATCAGAAATGCTTTTTGCACGGATTGCACAATAAACCCAGCCCATAAGAGACATTTTTTAAATTACTTCAATTTGTTAGAACTGTAGTCTAAAAAAAATAGATTTCCCAGTGAGATCATTCAATAAAATAATAAGAAATGCTGGTAGCTTCTCAGTGATGTTTGTTTTTTATACTTCTGGAGACATTGTGATCTGCAATCAATTCATTCTTCCTAGAAATCAATCACTGCTTAGTATTTCTTTCCATTTATGTTACATGGATTTTTCTTGGAAAATTCTTGGCATTCATTCAGTCCCTGTATGTCTAGCTTGGACTGTGGATATACATGATTTTTTCCTCAAAACGGTTCATTTTGTGTATTCAGTATAAATCCATGCTCCAAGCAGGAAGGAAAGCTGATTTCATGATCAGCAACAGAACTAACCCCTTAGTAGGCATTCCTTAGTGCACAAGTTTACTACACTTTCAAAAAAAGAAAAGAAAAGGAGAATGTAAAAAAAATAACTGTTTGGCGTAATGAATAGCAAGATGATGAACAGGAAGCAGATTCTAAAGTTCTCCCATTTCTAATGCATGCTTCACTTAAGAAATGCTTCCTAATGTGTAATTCTTTATTGGCTGTTTCTAAGGAATTGGGACAACTACTAAATGGCTACTATCCCAATGACTGACGTATACAGAAAATATATAGTTTATGACTTATACAAATATAGGTGCAATTTCTTGTAGGATGAAAGTATATGGGAAGTAATCCCTCATATTTTATAATAGAGCTCTGCATACTGCAAAAATGATTCAGAAAAAATACTATGACATTGCTTCTGTTTCATGTACTACAAATAATTAATGACTCTAGTCCTGTGAACAATTACAAGTGAGAAAGCTTTGCACTGAATGCTGTAAGACTAACACAAGAAAACATACACTGGATCAGACAGCAGATGGCTAATTTATGTTGCCATATTATAATTTAAAATGAATGCTATGTTCCACTCAACAGTGATTACATTCCTCAGCTTTTTTTCCTATGTTAGGACAAAAGAATCACAATCAAAGCAATGAAAAAGTATTTCCTTACTAAAGCAGATTGTTTTATATATTTTTCTCTTAAAAAGTCCTCAGTTTAGCATGTTGCCTGCATATTACTCTCATTAACAGCAGCATCTATTACTGTTACTACTGCACGTTGCTATTGAAAACCACTTGGATAAAAGTAATTTTGAAAGGTGATACACTAATTTAATTAAACCTTAAAGATGAAAAAGATTCAGCACAGAAATCTTACAAACTATCTTTTATAATAATGTACATAAGAAAACAGGACATACACCTGAAGTTCTGGAGTTTTTGGCCAAGTATAAACTAATAAAAGCATTCTTTTAGACTATCTGAAATTTTATTCATACATCTGATTAACAAAATTTTGAGTTTAAAAACTTTAAGAATACTTAGCTGAGCTGGACCTTCCTTTTCTGTTTTCTTTCGAGTTTGTTGGAATTATTGGTAAAGAAAAAAGCAACTAATGCATGCCAAGAAATTTGCAAATACAATCATAATGAGAGTTCAAATAGTTTTTTGAAATTGCAGTGGGGTTTATTTTTTGTCATGTACGCCACCCAGGAAATATACATATAATTATGCACTCAGATGGAACAAGTTATTTAAACTGCTATATGGAACCTATACAATATACATCTGGTGAATTCATTCTGTTTCTATAGTTACCATGTCATAATGCCCTAAAGTAAAATACCTCATTATTTTGCTCCTGTTGTTTATGATGCAAACTGTCACAGGTTTTGTTTTCTTCAGTTAGTTGCAGGAGGAAATGGAAAAAGGCAAAAATTAAAAAAAACCTCATTCATTCATGTATAAAAAAACAAATTTAGCATAGGGTAGCACTCTTGGAAAAGATAATACTCTTAACATAGGGCAGGGGTGTCAAACTTGCAACATCACATGAAATGTTGCGACATATTATGACTTTTCCCCCATTGCTGGCAATGGGGTGGGGGCGGTTTTGGCGTGACACATCTGGCCCACAGGCTGGCAGTTTGACACCCCTGGCATAAGGAGTTCCTCTTGGTTAATGTTTCTCAATCTTGGCAACTCTAAAATGTGTAGACTACAACTCCCAGAATTCCCCAGCCAACAAGGTTGGTTAGGAAATTCTGGAGGTTGAAATCCACAGCTTAAAATTGTCAAAACTGAAAAATCCTACCCATAGGTCATTTGGAATATGAATCAAAGTGCTTTTTTTTCTTTACCAAATTGTACCAAAGCAGCCATAGAAAACAGGGCAGAAAATTCCTGTTACAGTTGTTTTATTCCCAATTTCTATTACTATATTTGCCTTACATGTTTCCAAAGCTAGAGCTGCCAATAGGGAACAACTAGCTGAGGCATATTTTTAGTTGTTCATTAGGTTTTACAGGTCACCACAATATCCACTTAGTCATACCTTTCATATTTTTCTGGTGTAGTATGAGAGCCAGCATGGAAAATCATACTTCAGCAATAATTTATTAAACATGATTGAACTGAAATGTTGGATTTCTGAACAGGTTTGCTGCAAACTCATCCTGCATGAGATCAGAGATGTAATTTTTGTCTGGTTTGTTTTGTGCAGAATGTAATAACTTGTAGCCTTTTTGATATCATATACATTGCAATAAGCCTTTTCATTCATCAAAAAATTTTGGACTGTCATTGCAATTTATAGATAGCAGAATATGATGGTTTCTGCTAGGAGAATTCGTTCTGGATTCTTTCCTTTATCAAATAAGACCATCTTGATCTTTACCTTTTTTCCCTCTATTTAAAACAAAATTTATAATGTGTATGCTTGGAAAATAAGGAAGCTTATGTGGATGGCTTGATTTTCAGTTTGATTGTGAACCATACACCTGTGGTAGAAAGGAGGCAGCCATTACTCTGAACAAACACAGAGAATGGAAGTACAAATTAACACTTCACAGTTGAACACTAGCCGCATTGAAAAGAATATCTCCCCCCCTTTCTTCATATGTCTGTCTATATTTTCCCTACCAACTTTATTTTATTGGTTCCAGTTCTTCTAGAGTAGGCATATCAAATTGCCAGCCTGAAGGCCAGATGCGTCACACTGAAACTGCACCCACCCCATTGCTGGAAATGGGGAAAAAGTACTGATACATTGCACGATGTCACGTAGCGTCGTGAGCTTGACATACCTGTTCTAGAGTTTATGGGCAGAGAAGCTATAAGCAATTTAAAACTAAATCTGTTTCTTATAACTTCTATTTCTTCTCCTCCTGAATCCTATTCCCCTTAGAAGACAATGGATATATTCACTAAATATTTAAAAATAGTCTACTAGCCAGAAGTCAAGACAAATGTTAGTTTGGGGACTTCTAGATCTATTTCAGTGGCAAACCCAAATTGCAGTCTTGGTGCACATTCACAACTAATCTTTTATTAAACTCCTCTTTTTGGTACTGGTCATTAGCATCTTTCTTTATGGTGAAAGCAGATTTTAAGAAAATCCTGTTTAGGCCAGCTTTATGCATCATTCTAAGCAGTAGTGGGATTCAAATATGTGAACAACCGGTTCTCTGTGTGGATGCCGCTTCTGGAAGTCGGTTCTGGGCCTGGGCAACAAAACATTAACTACTGGTTCTGCCGAACTGGTGCGAACCGGCTAAATCCCATCACTGATTCTAAGCCATGGCTTCTTTCCTCACCATTACTGAATATCCCACAAATGGCTGATTTCAAACAACACTGAGGAGATTAAAAAAAAGTAGTAGGAAGCAAAAAGACAAAGTCGGAAACTTTTTCTGAGGTTTGTTGAGAAAAGCTATATATTTTAAGTTAACTTCCAAATGAGATAAAGGATATTTGCCCACTGTTTCTTTTCTATAGTCAATAGTCTTTTTTTTTAAAGAAAAGGTAGAAAAACATTATTTTTCATTTGTTCATTCATCCATGCTTTGAAGCAAAACTGGAAGAGAGAACTAGAGCTAATTGCTAGCACTAAAGAATATTTTTGTCTAGCAGTTACATGGTTAATTACCAGCTTGCTGGCTACCTCATGATAAACTAACCTGTCACTCTGCACCGTTCAATCAATTACACAAAGAACAGTGTAGTAAACAAATCAACACACTTTGGCAGACTCTGTTTATTTATTTTTTTAAAAAAATAGATATGCAGGGGCAAATGTGATGATTTCAGCTCTGACAGCATATTTTAATTCTTCCTACACCATCATATGGATGTGAAGAAATATATAAAAAAATAACTTCTTCACAACAATTGTGGGTATAATTATACTTTAACTTCTCTCTCTAAAGTTACATCATAACTCTCTTCTTTCTATAATCTATCCTATCTAATCATCAAATCATGAATCACAAGTTAATATTCAAAGAGTCCATAAGTGTTTCCAGTCACCAATAAAGATAGATATTGTCTTTTGTCTAATCAAAGAAGTCAATTTAGCCATGTCAGCAAATTCTATCATCTTCACCAATCATTCCTCAGTTGCAGATATTGCCAAATCTTTCCATTTTTGTCTCTGCACCTTTCTCTCAGTAAAACATAAGCTCTTTTCCTGGAATTTTGTGGCAGCTACTTTAAAAAGTTTTAAGGGATCTGAACTCAAAGCACTGCAAAACCCTAGTTCGTTGGAAAGCATCCATTTTGTAACCTCTAGGCAGGAGGCTCCATTTCTTTTCTTTCTATCCAATTTTTATATGCCCTCAATTTTTGCCAGATTCTCATGGCTGTTACATTAATTTATCAATCAGCTGGTTTATAAAGGTTTAAAAAAGATTTTACAATGTGCAGACATATTCTATTTCCTCAGCAATCCTGTTTTCTTGCCATTCTTCTTCAAAATTTACCACACCCAGAATTTGCTCTAATGAAGGATGATAATGTACTGCTTTGGCTATTCTGCACAATGCATCTTAGAAAGCAAGATGATGGAAGAAATTGTACTAGTGAGATATATGACTACTTTTGGTTCTAGCCAGTGAGTAAAAAGAAATTTATTGCTCTTTTGATGTCAAGGGATGCACATGGTGCTGTTATAACGGACCTAGAGATTTTTATATAGTGACAAAGTACACTGCTGAGCCAGGAGCTTGTTGATAAAGTGTGCAGGTAAGTGTCCTTCTTTTATTTTTAAATACCTCACTTCACTCCTTTAGGTAATGTATAAATCCTTTTTTTTAAATGACAAATTATATAGATATTAGAACAGAGTTATAAAATTACTTAATATAGACAATTATAAGTACAGTCAAAACATTAAATGTTTAGTTGTGGTTGATACTTTCAATCACATAAAAGAAGATGCTAGTTAGACAGCAACTTCTCACTATCTACTTGGCACTTTGCCAAAGGTTACTTGGTCCTTTTTGAGTGCAGGAACAAATGACTTTGTCCTTCTCCCACTTCTACTCCATTGTAAATACATTCTGCATTTTTATTTTTCAATTTCCATTCAGCTTTCTAGTTTATGGCTCATTCAATCCAACAAATGCCAAAGCAGTTTTCAACAATAACAATCAAAATGCAACTTTAAAATGGAATCCACCATAAATTGAAACACAATGAAGTAATAGCAGCCACAGGAATATCCCAAAAAATCACAGTCTTAGTAAGAAAGTTCAAAACTCTTCAAAAAAGCCAAAGAGGGAAGCAAGCTTAATCTCAGGAGAGTGCTGTTTTAGGCAATGGCTAATGTTTTCATTCCTCAAATCTTGGAAATGCTTGGAATGCTACCCATGAGTGTTTTCACTTCTGCTAATGTGAAATGCTGAGAATAAGAATGGATGTGACAGTTCTCGAAGCAAAAAATGTCCTTGTTTCCTCTCAGAACAAACTGAGAAAATGAAAACTGGGGAAGCAAGAACACTTGTCGAATTGATACCTATTTGTTTTGTTTTTCCTCCAAGTGAAGCTGCCAACAAGGTGTCGTTTCCTTTGTAGAAATGAACATTCAACATTGAGGAGAAAGGGTGAAAAAGGGTTCTGTTTTTCAATGGGGAAATGGAGTCACAACATCAATACCAACCTACCTACTGTTTCACACCATCTGAACTGAGCTAGAAATACATCTGGTCACCTGTTTAACAGAGCTGATTTTGTAGGAACCCAAGCACCTAAGCTGCTTTTGAACTGGCTCTGAATTCTTATATAGAAGTATCCTATCGTTGTTCCAAAGATGCTTTTTCAAGAGGCAACTGGATTTTCTTTGTTTTTTTCTTGAAAACATTTTGCTTCTCATCCAAGGGATTTCTTCAGTTCTGACTGAATGGTGGAGAATGGAAGAATTTGTATTCCTTGTAATCATCTAGTCATTAGCACTTTCTCTGAGAGTCATTGAAGCCACTTGGAGGTTTATCTGTGCCCTCAGGGTTACCTGAATAGTGCAAATGGGTGTGGAACATCTTGGAAGGTTCTTCGGACACTTTCTACATTTAATTAGCAATGCTCTGTTCTACACACATTCTGTTTCTGTGTCTTTGGTTTCATTTAAGAGCAATCAGTGTAGAACTCAACTTGAAATAGAAGACTCAGCATCGGCAGAATAGGTTCAGGATATTCTTCTCCAGATAACAAAATTTCTCCATTTCCTCTCAAAGATGGTTGTAATGTATCATTAGCAAATAGGCCAAATACCTCCAGTTCATGGTATTTTCCATTATTTGACTTCTACCTAAGAAAGCCATTGATGTCCATGGAATATAAATTTAAGTTGGCAGCCTCACAGCTGGTAAAGAGATTTACTGGATTAAAGGTTAATTGCAAACAAAAGGAATCCTGGGCTGTTTGTCTTCTTTTTTCAGACCATTAGATCAGCTTTCTTTATGTCAATGAAAGTGAAAATTATAGAGCTTCTTATTGAAAGCCAATGTGTATAAAATGCTGTAGCAAGAGAGATATTTTTACAAACTCAAAATAATCAGAAAACAAAGCCAAAGCAAAGTTTTGGACCTTTAACCTAAGCGATATGAAGAGTTTTAGAGTCTTGTATATACTAAGCATCAAGTCCCAATGAATTTGATAGGGTTTAGATTATGTGACCATTAGACCATTTCATTTATATATGAAATTCATCTCCATTGATATTTAAATTTTCAAAATGTCTTAGATTTATTTGATTTGAAATGTGAAGCCCCACAGCTATATGCATTCCCCAAGTCTTTTTTAGGGCATTCCTTGGCATCTCTCTTTTTAAAAATAATTTATTAAGGATTAAAATAAAAATAGAAAAATAAAAAAGACCCTACCCCATCATTCATCCCCATCAACTATAAACAACATTAAGGACTTATCACAATCTCTTAAAATCAAACATCTCTTTATTCCTTTCTTCCCCTTTCTATAAACACTTCTTTAAAACCTCATCCCTATTAAACAGCAATAGTCCAGTAGGAATGATCATAAATGACAAGATAAGTATTACAAAATACATCAATTTGAATTCATCCTTTCCCTTTAAATAAATGCCATCTTCATTTTTTGTTTTCAAATAATCAAAATTGAGTCCCACTCAAAACAAAACCCCAACAACAATTAAACGCTACCAGAAATATCCATTGTTATCCAATCTTAATCAAGAAGTCATTAAACATCCCCCAAATACAGCCCATTAGTTTAACCTTAGTCAAATATATTAATTTTATATTTATATTATTTTTCCTTTTGCAATCTTAAAAACCTCAAAGAAAGTTCTAACATCTGCATTCCTTTATAATTACACTAGTAGTCATTGCTAATAAAGAGTAAAATGGTTCAAAAGTCTGCTGTCCCCTGAGCCAAAGGTTTCTTTTAAAGTAATCACCTAGTGTCCACTATGGTGTTCAAAGTTTTTTTTTATCAGTACCGAGTATAAACAGAGATTTTTCTCATGAGAGAAGATTCTTTCAGTCAACATCCAAATCTTAAATCAAGTCCATCTGAGCCTCTGATCCATGTGAAACTTTCCAAAGCCAACAATAATCATCTTCTTTAAAAAAAAATCACATACATTTTTAAGAATTGAAGGACATTCACCAGTGATCTCAATAGTACTTGCCAGTCTGAAGATTTAAAGAAAACCAAGTATTTTAAAAAATGATTAAGAGATGAGCCAGTCAAGCTCAGAATCCATACAGACAATATTACAGTAAGCATGGTGGAATGCCTCAGTTCCGAGCCAATCACAAGCTGTTCACTAAAACATAGTTCCTCCCATCTGCTTACAAAAATGCAGCTTACACAAAACATGCAGGTAATCTGACAGTCTCTCTTTAACTCCAGAGAGATTTTAGTTGCCCGGTCCCTGAATAGGACACATTTTGACTGCAATGTGATCCTTTCTTTTAGAGCAGTGTTTCTCAACCTTGACAATTTTAAGGCATGTGAACTTCAACTCCCAGAATTCTGGGAGTTGAAGTCCACATGCCTTAAAATTGTCAAGGTTGAGAAACACTGTTTTAGAGGAATGTTAATTTGCCATTAGGCTTATTGGAAGTGTCTACAACCCTTGTCATCTTTTCTAATTGTAATTGCTGAAAATCAGAGGGCAGTTTCTGGACATTTTGAAGTAGTAGTTTTGAAATATGTAGTTTTAAAAACCCAAATACCACCATTTATGATGTTATTAGACCTACTGCAGAAAGTTAAGCAGGATCAGACCTAGTTAATATCTGGACAGGAGATCAGTAGCAAATCCCAGGACTCATGCCTAGATTGCCAAGTCAAAAGACTAGTAGGAAATCCCAGTGCTCATAACTGGACTGCCAAGTCAAAACCATTACTTCCCCCTCAAAAAACAGAAGGCAATAGCAAACATGCTTCCACATTGCTGCCAAGAAAACTTGTAGAAATGTCAACAACAAGAGTTAAACTTATCTTGAAGGAGAATTTGCTTCTATCTGAAAAAGTAAAAGGGAAAATATGCTGAAGATGGTTTCTGAAATTCTTTTCAGCCTTTTTATCAGTAGTGACCATAATAAGAGTCAATATTTTCATCTCTGTAAGAAAGCAACACATTATATATGTGAATATTTCTCTTCTTCCCTCATGTTATATTTGTTTGTGTGTTGCTGCGTATATGTGCACTAAGAAGTATGGAGCAGGTTGTGTATACTCTGTTGTGTGTCAGTTTAAGAGAAAGAGGAGGAACCTAAAATGGGTCAACTAGAAATATTCCTCTTTGTTAATATCTGGAAGTCTTGAAGCTCTAATCGCAAAGGAAGTAGAGGGAAGCAGATGGATCAGAGTTGGGCAAATGAGAATACATATGACAGGAAAAGGGATGAGGAATGATACCAGTTAGCAGAGAGAGATGTGACAAGGAAAGAAGGGTAGATTTGGTAACCAGCCTAGCACTAGTTGCAAAGAACACAACCAGAAGCCAAGAGGCAGAAAAGATCATAGTTGTAATTGCACAGTCAGGAAAGTAATGCTGAGCAATGGGGCCAGAGCAGAAAGACAGTTGTATCCAGATTGGAAGTGGTAGAGTTGGCAGTTGATTGAATGATAGACATGGAGAGAGTGGAATGGACAAGGTAAGAGAAAGTAGAAAAAAGAAAAAGTGAGTGGATATTTGGAAAGACAAAAAAAAAAAAAAAAAAGAATGGCATCAAAGGACCATAGAGTAGCAAGAGAGCTAGAACTGCATGGGGATGTAGGTTTGGATGAGAGTTGGAAAGAAGATAGAAAAGGGAAATAAACTTGAGTATGCTATATTTTTCAAATCATTTGCATATCAGGCAACTGGAAGGTTGCTCTTGTTGCATAAAAATAGGTCAAGATGCAATTTCTCTCTCTGCAAGTTAGATTATACTGATAAAGTAAGTATATCTGGATAGAGTAAGGTCCTTGATACAGCAATTGATTGAATATATGAGATCACAACCAATATTCAGATACGTCAGAGGTATGGTGACACTATAAGGTAATAGGATGGTAGGTTCTTCTTATGAGGGGAGCTTCTTTCTAGAGACTTAATATTTTATACTGCCCTTCCATCCCAGTGTTCACTTCCTATATTTGTCCCAGCTTTATCAACATTCCTTGGACTTTTAAGTATTTTAAGGCTGAGCTGACCAGGTTTATTGTTTCTCATGTACCTGGGAGGATACCTAGAATGGGAGATGCTTTGTCTTATATGGCATAACAGGCACCATGTTTTTACCTATAATAGCAAAATAATCCACAAACTTAACAGGAAGAAAAATCTTACTAAAACAAATAAGCACAGTTAGAGCTAGATTTTTATCATTAAAATAACACTTTAAACTAGAAAAGAAATCAAATAAAACAAAAGGGCATAGTTTAGCACAACCCTTCTCAAGAGATGCATATCTTGACTTGAATTTTTTAAGTGCACAATTTTACAGTGATCGATCTAACTTTTTTCTGACTTGAAGTAACCAACTGAAGAAGATTGATATAGCCATATTTACTGAACGCAACCAATGTGTAATGTGTAAATGTGAAATAATTTATAAGTTGTAGGAAAATATGCAATGTGAAATAAATGGCTGATTAAAAAGCAACACGTATTTCTCAGATATGCTGAGGTCAGATATTATGAAGGCCTATTCAACTGATATAAAATATGCTTACTCTTTTTCCTGTCAGGATGAGTGTTTCAATGAATGATTACTGTTATGAGAAAAAAAAGTACTGGAGTTTAAAAGGCTAGTGAGCCAGGATAAATACTGAATTTGATTTAATTAGGCATATTTAAATATAATTTAAGTTTCATTAAGTTCAGTTCATATGACCATATACACATACTTCATAATTTTCCCTTCTGTCACATTTAAAAAATGCAATTTGGAAGCAATTTGGTTGTACCCAGGGATTTGGGAGACCCAGATGTGGATGTGATCTTGGGGCTGCAGATTATTTAACTTTCAGCTAAATGCATAATTTGGGAAGGGGGTTCAAGAAGAGAATACTGGTCACAGGTAAACCAAATGTGGATATCTGCTTATTTTTTGGTCCTCTTTTTTGCAGTATGAATTGGACTTATGGATGGAACTATAAGTGTGTTTGCTGCAGAATAAATAAGGAAGTTTAAAGATGTATTCAGAAAAAGAAGATCAAGTTGGTGACTGTAAATGCACGAAGCTTCACCACTTATCCACGTATATTGCACATGATACATGTAAAAAGGAGATTGGCATTGAAGATAAGCTGCCATTTTCATACCTTCCTCCCTAGATTATAGCCACCCTGAAAGAATCAGATCATGACTTTCCAGTGAAATCCTTGAACATATAAGGAGATCTGGTCTGTTTGATAGACAGGCTTGGAATTAATATAATTAGTAATCTTCGAAATTTGAAGGGAGTAGTGATCATCTCAGAACCTAAATATAAACCTTATCAAGAGTGGTAATGTAGAATTTCTATATCTCTAATGAGCTGCAGGTGATAAACGCTCTGATAACAACATGAAAAGAAACTGTAACTATGTGCTTTTATGACACCTTCCAACTAACCCTGCAAAAGACAGATATGGGAAAGTGGAGAGTGTTAAACAATAACCTCATTGGGATATGTTGTGATTTTCCTTCTAATTCTCTCTGTAGAGTGACAGTTGCAAATACCACAGTTAATTATAACTCATTATCTTAGCCAGTTGGCAACTGTGAAACCACCATACATTTCAGATTGTCTGTGAACTAAAGCTAATTAAAATTCCGGAAGGTTTTGTAAAAAAGGAAGACCATAATTATTCAGTTTCTCAAAGTGATATACGAGCCTGCATCTCTTGGCTCAATGTAGTTTTTTCTCCCTGAAGTTTTTAAGAAATGAGAAGCCACGGGGATTCTAAAATGATGCTACACAGTCCACTTTTAATAAAAGAAATTTGGAGGGAAAGAACTAAATAATTGAAATAATATGAGCTCATATGTTATATCCCTTAACTACTACTGTTTTATTTCTTTAAATATTTTTTTTCCAATATAAAAGCACATCTCAACTTAAAACTGTCAGTGGATTGCACATTGGAGGATGAGAGTACTATGTGGCGATATAATGGAGAAAAGAAGAAAAATCATAAAGGTAGTGAAAAGAAGAAGAAGAAAAAATGAATTCATTTCCAAGCATTAAGACTTTTACAAATTCTTACAAATAGTTTGACCCCCCTCTTCTTTGTGAAAGACCCTCGAATATTGGCATACTGCTATCAAGGGCTAGGGGTGAATGGTAGCATTGTTCCAGTATTTGAAGGGCTGCCCCAAAGTAAAGGGGGTCATCCTATTTTTCAAAGCACTAGAAGGCAAGACAAGAAATAGTGGATGGAAACTAATCAAAGACAGAAGCAATGTAGAACTAAGGATAAATTTCCTAACAGTGAGAACAATTAATCAGTGGAACAGCTTGCCTTCAGAAGTTGTGGGTGCTCCACTAGAGGTTTTTAAGAAGAGACTGGACAGCCACTTGTCTGGAATGGTATAGGTCTCCTCCTTGCGTGGTGGGGGTGGGGTGGGGGTTGGACTAGAAGACCTTCAAGGTCCCTTCTAATAATCTGCTATTCTGTTATTCTTAGAAGATACTCTGAGAAGACTATTTTAAACAAAAATATGAATAATTATTGACTCTGTTCCCACTATTCATAACCCATCCAAGTCTCTTTGCTAATAGTTTTTGTAGAACACAACTATACTAGCTTGATAAAAATTAACCTTTTGAAGAATGCAGAATCCCCAATTATCCACTTTCTCAATTACTCTTTCTACTAGCAAGCCTTCATGACATCATAGCTTCTTCTCCAGGGACCAGATAAATATCTTTTGGCAGCTGCTGTCAACCAACACTAGAAAGTACAATCTTACCAGGTCTTTGCAACAAGCTACGTAGTGGAAAGGTTTGCTTTTTTACCAGCCCTTTCTTTTGTGTTCTTTTATCTGGAGAGCTAGTAATGAAAAATGGTCAATTGACAGTTTAGCTAAATGATGGAAATGGTTTAACCCTATGCAAGACTAGTCTATCTGGAATTAATTATATGCACATGGAAGTAGATGACCTTGATTTTTGTGGGGCGTGTGGGGGGGAAAGCGGGGAGAATATTTCCAGAGACATTGAACCTTCCAAAGATAAGTTAAATATATTGCAAGAAAAGGGCTCATACAGAAATATTCTTCTATAACAGTATTTATTATATTGATCTTCTGTGAAATATTGCTTTATATCAGTATATGACAAAGAATAAAATAAATATAAATGACTTAATCAGTAGTTGCTGTCAGTGGGCTTGATCCATATGCCTCTTGGCTTCTTGGATGACTAGCCAGGTTTGAGCAGCTAGATCTAAGAAATAATCAACATTTGTCTAAGGAAGGGCATAATGTTACTTACCTTAAAAGAGGAGTGGTACAATCTCTCCTGAAAAAGCAGTCCTTGGACTGGTCATGTTTAATTAATTTTTGCCAGTCTCCAATCTCCCTTCTTTAGAGATGATTATTGAGGAGGTGGCAAGTCAGCTACAGAGGATTGCAAAGGAAATAAATTATCTGGTTGCTTTCCAATAGGTATCCACATCTAGTTATGGAACTCAAACAGCTTTGGTTGCAGTGGGAGATATCTTCATCATGACCTAGATGGAGGAGTGAGTGTGCCCCTCTGGATCCTATAAGACCTCTTGGCAGCATTTAATGCCATTGATCATAATATCCTGCAGGTATTGTGAGTTGGATGCACGGACTAGAAATGCATATTTCTAGTCAGTAATGATGAGCAGAAGGTTTTTTTTAGCAGGGGAATTCCTAGACCCAGGGACATTCCAGTGTAAGGCCCGACACATTCTGGAACTTTTCCATTTAAGACTATCTATGTGAAACAATTTGGAGAATGGTTCAGGGATTGGTTAACACCATTGGTTCAAGAATGATCAATATATTGACAATAACCAATTATCTTTTGCAACTTCAGGCTGAGTTAGTGATACACTTTGACTTTAAATATTGTGGCATATAACTTTAATTTTCATTACCTACTCTACCTTTCCCCCTTTTTTTCTCTTTGTGTCAGGTGCAAAAATATTACTAGTTATATGTTCTATTCTTAACAGATTTTTCTCAAAAGATTTATAATCATTTTAAATTTATTATTTCATGTTCTATCATTTCTGACTGTGAATTATTAAGTGCAAAATGTTAGGCATCATCACCCTTAAGATGCAATTAGAATTTAGCCATATAATTCAGAATAAGTCAAATAATGTTGAAGTTAATAAAAATTATCTCATTAATTTGATAATACTATGAAAGTCCCTTAGCAGCCTTAGGAATGTAGGATCTATATGTCCATATGTAGAAGACAAGAGCAACACAATTCTTTCAGGATAAGATGATTATTTAATGGAGAAAAAAGAACACCATAGTGTAGAATCAGAAAATAAATTCTGATTGTTCAAATTATTTAACTAATCTTTTTTTGTGTCAAAACAATATTGACCTCATCAAGCTAAATATAGAATTATTTAAATATCAAATTCCATTCATCACTTCATATAACAGCACTGAAGTCAATGAGTTTTGGCTTCAATGAACATTGCTTTTCAGTGAATTGTGGCAGATCTCTGTAAGCTATAGCTTCTTTCTCAAATTACAGCACAGTTCTATGCTTAATATGAAAATATTTAGTTTATTATATAAACTTCTGCCACCACACATATGTATATTAAATATAATGTAATTTAATATGAAAATATTTAGTTTATTATATAAACTTCTGCCACCACACATATGTATATTAAATATAATGTAATTTAAAGTTATGATTTAATCTTCATTTAAAATAACAGTTATAAATTGCAAATAAATTTAAAGATTGTACTTTGTTCCATTTCAAAGTCTTCTTTTTATTTACAGACAAACAATTATGGGGGCAATAGTACAAATGCACTCCCTGGTTTTCACTATAGGCCTAATGAATTTAATTAGGTATAATAAATTGATTAATTAAATCTGAGCCTATGAGTCAGATTTATTTTGCACAAAGTAAAGTCAGGAGCCTTGATCTCAGATCTCTCACTTGGACATTTATCAAATTATCCTCTACCAAGGTCTTTGCTGACTATTTCACTGGAAGAAAAAGAAGGCAAGACAAGATTAATTCATATGGCATTGATAAGGCCAACTGTCACCTTGATCATGCAAGAATAATAGATCCAAACAGTGATCTGAATGACCACTTTTTTGGCGATCCTTCAAAGATACAGTGGTGCTAAATGAGGGGAATTGTGCTTGTTCTTCATAATTGTATCTGTTGCAGTGTCATGTGATTGTGAATCTGACACTTGGCAAATGGCTTGCAATTACAACATTGCAGCATTTTGCAATCACATGATCACCATTTGCATCCTTCACTGCCAGTTTCCAACAAGCCCAGTCAATGGGGAAGCTGGCAGGAGGTTGCAAATGGGGACCATGGGATGCTGCAGCTATATAGGATTTACTTAACAATGGCAGCTGGAACAGCTGAAACTAGTACAACTGCTGTTGTAAGTTGATGCTTTCATGTGATATCACACTTTATGACCATGTCACTTAATGATAGAATTGCTGGCCCCACTTACCATCATTAAACAAGGACTATCTATTGTAATATTTATGTAAGTAGACCAAACTTGAATAGATTAAAACTTAGGGAAAATTAAAATATCTGCATACAATTTTGTGTAGGTGTACATGCTACATGTTTAAGATGTCTTCCCTTGCCCATATGTATGTGTTGGAGTTGAGGCAGGATGGATAGTACTTCCAAACCATGTACTTAGCTGTACCATGTTTAAGTGGTTTTTGTTGAGTAGTGATGACTGAAAATTTTCACTGACATTGAATGGTGTAGGAAATGACTAGGCTGAGCCTGATGGATGGGTCAAATGCATCATCAATCATGAGTCCCTGTGCATCCACAAAGAGATCTAAGTCCAGCCACCTTGAATTCCTTTTTATTCTTAACTCCCACTAATTTCCCTTGACCATTAGTAGTTCAGTATTTTGTAAAGAGATTAAGCTTGCAATAAATCTTTACACTCATTTGAACTGTCTGAATTTTCTGATTTCCCTATGGATATGTTAGTGCCATGCACATGTAGCTTCCAGTACATATAAATGCTACATATACATCTTTCCCAAGGCAAGTATGTCTCACTAAAATCATATTTACTATTGGTTCTTTACTTTGTACAATGAAGATGATCATATGAACTAAATTTGTAATTTTTCTAGAAATATATTTTTTCCACCCAGTTCACTCAAATGTTGTTTTTCAACCTTTCTGTTAATTAACTAATTCAACAGTGCACTCCTGAATTTAGTCATGATTCTGATAACACAATAATATTCAGCACATTTATTTTCATATTGATTATATGACTAGACAAGCTGTTTATGAAACAAAATGGTCTGTTATATATACTCACAAATGTATACTTGCCTAATGAGTTTAGCAAAGTTGTTGATATTTACTGATGTATTGGCTTTAATATGCAAATCATCTAGTAAGAGAAAAAGAAAAAAAGGATGATCAATGGCATGGATTTGTTCTTTTACCATTTTTATTCTATCATTCCAACTCCAAAGACTAATAAATATCAGTGTAAAAAATATTCATCATACAGAGACCTAGATGTATTTTTATTTCTAAACTAGGTTAACATCTAAGCCAGTCATAAAAATGCTTTTTCATTTAACCTGTTTGTTGATTTTCCCTCATAGAGAGTATTAATTGTCATAAAATGAAAATTGTTTTGACTATGCACATAATACACAACTGAAATTTGAAACAAAGTACAGTTATTGTCCAAATTAATAATAAGTAAATCCAGTAGATTGCCTACAATATTATCTGCAGTCTAGTAGATTGCATGCAGTATTATTCTTCTACAGTATTTTATGATAAATATAATTCAGCCTAATTAGTTTGATAAAATAAACTAATTGAGTGTTACTTATTCCAGTAACATTGAACTTGATTACTTCAACTATTTTTCTGCCTCAAATGTTATAGATGAGGCTGCTATATCACTAATGCTGATTATTAAAATGCTGTGTCTTTCTTTTAATTTATCTGAGAAAAAGAAGATTAAATTGAGCTTTATGTCTTTCGCACTCCTTTCATTCATTCAATCCATTGGAGCAGATGATGCCATAATAAAGAAATAAATTGTATATGCAATACAACAGTATGCTTGATAAGTAAATAGTCATTAGTAATAATAAAACAATAATACCCCACCCAGTCAATTATCTTTCATGGCAGCTTATTCAACTCTGGAAAGAACAGAATTTTATGGAACAAAAGCTTTATGTATGTGAGTGTTTTTGCTTACCCAATGGAATGCTGGAGAGCAACTTTGGGGGAATTGGAATATTTTTCTGTCCATCCACACAATAAGTCCCTGAAAATTGAACAGTACCTGATTGAACCTAGTGTGGAAGGAGAAGCCAGCAAAAGGGACAATTCTGGATACAATTCTCAGAAATACTTCCCCAATGTATCACTGCAGGAGAGGCTATGAACAACAGAGCTTGTACAGTTGGTGACTTTTCCTTTCTAAGCCCATTCCTTCCTCACTTCCAATTAAATGGTCCATATTGGAGAACATTTAGCCTGCCCCTTCTTCCCAGGACACAAACACATGCAATACTGCACAAGGTGCCAGTTTTCCTTACTTTGTTGCAAATTATAGTAAGTTCGATTGTTATGAAAAAGCAATAGAGGCTTTTCTGGGGAGTTTTTTTTGTATTAGACTATGAAATAAGTGTAATCACTTATTTGTAATCATTTGCAATTCAGTGTCATCTTTAAAACTCTTAATGATTTAAGGCTTGATTTTCTGCAGGACCATTTTTAGCTGCTCATTAAGTTTTATAAGGTGGTCTCTCTATGTTTCTTCTTCAATCAAAGATTACCATCCACCAAGGATGCAGAAACATGTCTTTTTAATTGCTGCCACTCCATGGGTTAGTATCTCACACATTTTCAAGACCCTCTTCATCCTGTCCTTCATACATAAGACTATTTCACCAAATCTTAATGGAACAGTTACTGCCACTATCCCCCTAGGTAAGTAATTATTTTAACTGTCTTCTGTAATGTTAGACTTTCAGAGTATATATTGTAGCTTTATAATGCTTGGCTTTAATTTTTATGATTTATTTTGACCCAAATTACAGATCTGGAGCAATTGTTTGTGCCACTCAGAATCTGATGACTGCAGCAGCCTATAATCCCTGTAAATAAATAAATAAGCAAGTAAGAAAACCAGCAAACATAAAACTCACATAGCTGCCCAGAACTGTATTTTAAATAGGTGGCCCTACAAAATCTGAGACAGCAAGAGGAAATCCTATGAAATCATTCACATATAAGAAAAAGAAAATGATGACGATGATAAATGATGAAAAAGATACGTATGATAACTGGATCACCAATGCCATTTTGATCTTGGCTCCTTATCCAACATTCATAACCTAATGATAAGGTCACAATATGGCTATAAACACATTTGACACTGCTTCCAAGCCTTACCACGGATAAAAAAATTTCACTGCTCAGTTATATTTACAATCTCCTTGTATTTTTTGCACTTTGCAAGCACTGATCTATAAATGAAAAGGCTTGTAAAGATGTTGAGTTTGGGGTCTGCATATAGACTTCCATCATTACTCTAGTTTTCATTATTATGCTAAATGAATGCCTGCATAGGTTTTCTCTTAGTTTTGATTCAGATACACATTTGTCATGGTTATGGAAAGGATGAACTAAAGCAAATGGTTTCAGCAACCATGGTTTGTTTGTTTGTTTGTTTATTCAATGTAGCCACTACCTGACCCCAGTCTGACAATACAGACTTGAATATATGACTTGAAATGCACATTACTGAATCACTACTAACACAAATCAGACAGACTGTTAGTGAGGAACACATAGAGATGAATATATAAGGAAATCAACAATTAATTCAGACTACTAGTTCCTCTTTCAGGGGGTATAATTCCCGTGGATTATCCCAAAGATTGGCTCTATCTCTTCAGAAAACACTGTCACACTGTGGTCCACGACAAATACAGGCAAAGATTTATGGAGTTGCATCAGAAGTACTGGTTTGCATGGTTCCAGAGAGATTGTTATTTGGCTCCAATATGTTCATTAGCATAAGATTAAGTATTTCTCAGGATCAAAACTAATTAAATATTAATATGCTTTTGCCTTTTTCCTTTCATTACCTCTTTGGAGTTCAGGAAGGGGAATAAGAGAACTGCAGTAGTTCTTTTGGCTGCTGGGATTCGTATTTTTTATTATATTAACGTATGCTCTCTGAATATTGTGCACTTGATCATTTTAAACATTTGCCTAGTGGCCAAATCCCAGGGTTTATGTTATTTATGTTGCTATTATCAAACTTATTTTTAAAATCATTTGAAAAAGAAAATAACTGCCTTCTTCTGAATGTCAAAAGATGGGTTAGTTTTCTCACTAAGTTTGCTGATTTTTAACTGTGCTCTGAAGGTGTTACTACAGTTCATTGATTTTATTTCTAAATGCTTTGTCAGTAAAAACCACACTGATTGGTAACAAAACATGTAGTTAGTTGAATTCTGTTCCTGTATAAGTACATAGCACCTATCTTGCTGAAATGAAAAAGGTGGATGGAATATAAGACAGTGAACTCAGAGAAGCTGACTAAAATGATAACAGAGTCACTCGACATATATATGTTTGTACATTCACACACATGCTTAACAATATATAATCAAATGGAATTTCAGTGCAAAAAGTATATGAATGGATTGGACTGAAATTTAGGCTAGATTTATAGATCTTGCTAGGTAGCAAGTAGGTAGCATGTGAATTCAGCCACTGATTTGTAAATAATTGTTTATGGCTTACTGAAATGAGGAGAGGGAGACTTGTGGTTTATACAACAAATGATGGTTTAAATAAACCAAACATAGTCAAATGTATAACAAGCTACTGAAAACAATGGAAAGGTTTTTGAATGGGTTATATCAGGGGTGATTCTCTAGAAGACACAAGTTGTTCTGTTCAGCAATTGGTTCAATCAATTTACCACAATGTACTTTTTTAAAACTATGCTTCTTTTTCTATACTGTACATCTCGTCTCCTGTCAGAAATGCAGAAAAACTAGGAAGGGAAAATTATTAATTTAAATCTTAAAAAATTAAAAGCTTTAATAAAAACATAGATTTATATGTCAAGCCATGTTGATGGCATGGTTATTTTTGAACAGCAAGTCATTCATGTGCATATTGGTCTGAGAGGGCACTGTAAAATATGGACAGTTGTTCGAATAACACCACATTCACAGTAAGTATCCTATCCTGGTAGAACAATACCTATTAAATACTACTGGGACTTCAAAATGTTTTCTTTTTATACTGTCCATCTGCCTAGTAGCCACACTCTGGAGCATATGGTTTTCCTCAAGATTCAGAAGAGCAATGTCTTTACACATGTTGAGATTACTGCCTAGATGAAATAGAAGGGATTGGTGGTGAGGAACCAATAGGTGGTTGAAATTGTTGCACTTTAGGAAGTCCTTCTTAAGCTGTCTTCATTGCCCCTTTTCTACATTCCTTCCCCTTCCAGCTTTTCAGCACAGTACAAATTGCACAGAATTAATTTTGTCTTTTGTATTCAAGACCCAGTTTCTCTTCAACATTAGATTAATTTTCATTGCTAAATAGAAAAATGCAAATTTCTTCTTTACATGTCTTAGGATATGAAAGGCATGGGAGAGGTGGACACAAAAAAAAATGGGTTTTCAGGTTATATAAACCTCCTCATACCTCCTTTTGTACATTTGGGGTTCCAGGATGCTATTGTACAAGATGAGCCAACAAGGGGCTTTGTGGTTTTGTTGGATTGTCCATATCTAGTTACTGAAGGTTTCTCCTCCAGCTCTGTTCTTTAACATAAACTTAACGTAAACTTTATTTTGCTCTTTTAACAAAATCTCCCACAAACCTCAAAAACTACATTTTTTACTATGTTCATCTAGAGGATCTATATCTGTTCTGTAGGTTTGTTGTTATATATACCACAAAAAACAAGAAGCATTTTTTTTCTCCTCTTGAGTGATAGGGAAACTGGTCAACTGGAAATATTCTGAGTCATCTTATTTCTTGAATGACCTAGCTTCTTTTTCTTAGTTAGAATTCTGATACTTCATTTCTTAGAAGCAATATTTTTCTTATAACTTAACATATATTATTCCAATGCAACCTCATCTGCCTCAGATCATCCAACACACACGTACTTCTGTGTTCCTTTAGGAGCAGCGGACTTCAACAGAAATACCACCAGGCGATTTATTCATCAATTAATTTCTGCATTCATTAAAAATACTTATCTATTGTTGGCTAATTCTTCTTCCTTACAAAAATTGTCAACCAACTGTCAAAATAAAATGGTGTTAACATCCATCTAAAATGGATGGGAAGGAATAATTATAAGACATTAAGTACTTTTTCCTAGTCACTTCATTAAACTGCAGGATTACACTTTCCTCCAGCATGATTGGATGGAGAACCCACGGATGGGTTGTCTTAATCTATCTGCTCCAATTAGACTAAGTCTGAAATTTAGTACCACCCCCTCTGTGCCAACTGCACCCCAGTTTTAGACTTAGTCTCTTTGCCCCAAGACACGTTTTGTCTTCGCTCCTGGAGCAGAAGACAGTTTAATTCTATTTAATTACTTAGCTCAGGCTATTATTATTATTTGTTATTTTATTATTGATTCAGAATCGATTATATCTAGAAGAAAGATCAATTATCCCAGTCTGAAGCCTATTCAGGCTGACAGACTCACAATCCTCTCCCTCTGGGGGGGGGGGACTTTTCCCTTCTTTGTTTTCCCTCAGTTAGGGACAGCAAGATCAAATCTTTGATTTAGGTTGTTTTCAGAGCCTCATCAAGCCTGGAGGGAGCCTTCCCAGGTCCGTCGGTCCCAGCAGAGAGCAGCAGGTGAGAATTTGGGCGCGGCCCAATTTTCGGAGCTGGGAGGGCCTGTCAGGCCTTGGATGACAGCTTTTCCAGCCGGCCTAATCACATGCCACCAGCTGCTTTAGGAGCCCAGGCGAGGGCTCGTTGCAGCTTAGTCGCTAGGCCTCAAGGCCTTCTTCCAACGGCCGTTTTTTAGGGCGCGAAATTGGCGGCCGCCATTTTGAATTGCCTCCCGGCGGCCATTTTGGGTGTGGCTGAAGCCCCCGGCGGCCATTTTGTATGTGGTTGAGGCCCTCGGCGGCCATTTTGTGAGTGGCTGAAGTCACTGGCGGACATTTTGTGGGTGGCTGAAGTCACCGGTGGCCATTTTGTGTGGGGCTGAAGCCTCGGCAGCCATTTTGAGTGTGCCTGAAGTCACTGGTGGCCATTTTGTGGGTGGCTGAAGTCACCGGTG
Organism: Crotalus tigris; assembly: GCF_016545835.1. Lineage (NCBI taxonomy): Eukaryota > Metazoa > Chordata > Lepidosauria > Squamata > Viperidae > Crotalus > Crotalus tigris. The sequence continues at coordinate 86,719 of NW_024097533.1, read as the reverse complement.
GCCATTTTGTGTGGGGCTGAAGCCTCGGCGGCCATTTTGAGTGTTCCTGAAGTCATCGGCGGCCATTTTGTGTGTGACTGAAGCCCTCGGAGGCCCTTTTGTGCGTGGCAAAAGCCCTTGGCCCCATTTTGTGTGTGGCTGAGGCCCAGACTGCCTGGAACTTTCTTCTGAAGGCAGTATTACATCATCGGTGGCAGGATCGTCGAGAGAGCAGGTTCGACCGGGGAGGGCCTGATCGATCCCAAGTGATCGGGGTGCCCATTAACTCCCCGCCCATCCCCCTCTTGGGCTGAAGTATCTCTGTAGACTCCCTTGGTGAAGTACAGCGCCGAGGGGGGCGTTTTGCCAAGGTTGAGACCAGAGCAACTCATCATGGCAGAGAAAGGCAGCGAGCCGGCCAAGAGGAGTCGCCAATCAGAGGCAAGTGGTAAGAGCACCACCAAGCGAGCCCGGCCAAGCAGGGAGCCACAGAGGGAGGAAGGGTGCCAAAGACTGAGAGCGGCCTCCCCAGATCTGACAGGCACGATGGGAAGGTCTATATTTGAGCCCCTTTCTTCGCACAGTGCCTCAGCCCCAGGGGCCTGGTCTCCCCCCAGGAGAATTCCTGAGTCAGATTCAAACCTAACAGTGGCTTCAGGGAGGGGTATAACCGGTCAGGACACCTCAGGGCCCCAGGCCACATTCACTCCCACTACAGCAGGACTTCGCCCTCCTGAGAACCAGGCCCTGAACCCGAACCTCCTCCAGTCCATGATAGCCCAGGCTGTGGCTCAATTTATGGCCTCCAACACCCCACAGCCACCCCCCCAGGCCACACAACATTCACAATCTCTGGATTGGATGGATGATCACGCATCGGATTTGGAATCTACAGGAGCTGAACAAGCTGGCCTAATTTTGTCTGAGGACGAGGGCATCACCCCATCCGAACCCACCCCTCCTGTTGGTCTCTTTGACCATTCCTTCTTCAATTCCCTGCTTCTCAAGGCCTGCACCACTGCAAACCTCGCCCAAGAACAGGAGAACCCACCAACATCCGAGGGTCCCCATGCCATATACACTGAGCCCTCTGTCTCACAGAATCATATTCCCTGCCCTCCCCTTTTTCTAAATATAGTCCAGAAACAATGGGAAAAACTAGGATCCCCCTTAATCCCTGGTGCGGTAGAGAGAACATTGTTCAATGTTGCTCCTTCCCTGACCTCCCTTTTGGAGATTCCTGAGATTAATGAGCCCTTGAACTCATTGTTTCCCAAGTCCAACATCCCTGGGGACATAAATGAGGCACTAAGGGCAGAGGACAAGAAGATTGAGTCCGCCCTATGCAGGTCCCACCAGGCATCAGTCTGGGCAACGAGGGTGGCAACCTCCATGGCCTTCTTTGCCAGGGCTTCGGTCCTGTGGCTACGGGAGCTCCAGGACATAATCCCTCCAGACCAGCTCAGAGCCCACCAGAATCTGGGTAAGTTGGTGGCCACGTCCCAGTATCTAGCCGATGCCTCCTTACACACGATCAGATACACTGCCGGGACCATCGCGGCAGACATTTCAGCACGAAGGCTCCTTTGGCTCAGAAACTGGCGAGCAGACACCAAGGCCAAGTGGCGTCTGGCCTCTAAACCTTATACAGGTGGACAACTCTTTGGTAAGGCACTAGAGCCATACCTAACCGAAGGTAAGGATAAATGCAAGACCTTGGTTAATACATCAAGGAGGGGAGATAGACACTGGGGGAACTTGTCGCAGAGTAACTACAGAAGGCAGCCCTTTCGGCCAGCGCCAGCCTGGGACTGGGCCCAGGCTCCTCGCCCCTCCTTTCAGAGACAGGAACGACAACAAGATCGTTCAGCATACAGAGGCAGATCACAGTTCCAGACCAAGCGGTCCTTTCGAGGCCCAGGGAGCCGCTCCTTTAAGCGAGGCAAGTGAACCTGCAGCCTCACCTCCCATAGGAGGCCGGCTGGCCCTCTATTCCAGCATTTGGGCGGCCACTACTACGGACGCATGGGTGTTAGACACCGTCTCCCAAGGTCTGAGACTAGAATTTTGTTCCCATCCACCTGACAGATTCCGCTCTTGTCCTATTTCAACGAACAGGACCAGAGCTGAACTTATGTCAGAGGCAATAGCTCATTTATTGCAAATACAAGCAATTGAACCAGTACCACAAGACCAAGAAGGACGAGGGTTTTACTCAAACCTTTTCGTCATTTCCAAGACTTCAGGGGGCTGGAGGGCGATCTTGGACTTAAAAGGTCTAAACCTCTACTTGAGATATAAAAAATTTAAGATGCAATCACTTCAATCAATCCTGGCTGGTGTCAGGCAAGGTGACTTTCTTACCTCCATAGACCTGACTGAGGCATATTTGCACATCCCAATTTTTCCTGGACACCGCAAATTCCTCAGATTCAGTTATGCCCGATGCCACTACCAGTACAGAGCCCTTCCATTTGGCCTCTCATCTGCACTGAGAGTATTTACAAAGGTACTGGCAGTGATCGCAGCCCACCTTAGACAAATTCCCATCAGAGTTCAATGCTATCTAGATGACATTCTAATTCAGTCATCATCATGGCAAGGTGCCCAAGCAGACCTCGCCCTAGCCATCAAGGTTTTGCAGGAGCACGGTTTTTCTGTGAATTTCCAGAAAAGTCATACTGTACCAACAACTCGGCTCCTCCATTTGGGCGCAGTTATAGACACAGGCAACTGCACGGTCTACCTATCTCAGGACCGACGGAACTCTATCCAGACTCTTGTACGTCGGATCCGAAAGGACAGAGTAGTCACATTGGCATCCCTTTCACAACTACTAGTGTCCTGCGTGCAAATTGTGCCATGGGCACGTCTCCATGCCAGAGAATTACAGTGGCTTCTCCTTCCATTTCAGAGACTTCATACCAGCACATCCCACCAGAAGGTCCGAGTTCCACGGTCGGTGTTGAACTCCCTTCGTTGGTGGGACTCTCCGGCACTGTCACGGGGAACAGAATTCAAAGAGCCAGACAGGATCACCATCACCACAGACGCAAGCCTATTTGGGTGGGGGACACACCTCCACACACACTGGGCCCAAGGTCAGTGATCCAGGCAAGATCTAAAGAACAATATAAACTGGCTGGAACTAAGAGCCATACACATGGCCCTAAAGAGATTCAGCAGCTTAGTACAGGGCCAGCACGTCCTGGTCTTAACCGACAGCATCACAGCCAGGGCCCATATCAACAGACAGGGGGGAACAAGGTCCAAGCCTCTCATGCAGGAGGCCAGATTGCTGGGGTCTTGGGCGGAACTGAATCTTGCCTCCATCAGGGCGGAGCACATATCCGGAGTGGCCAACCAGTAGGCGGACTCACTGAGCAGAGCCACCGTGGACCATTCCGAATGGCAGCTGGATCCAAAGATCTTCAGAGAGATCGTGGACAGGTTTGGTTCCCCAACCCTAGATCTGTTTGCCTCCCCAGCCAACTCACAGCTTCCCAGATTCCTTTCCAGGTTCCCGTCTCCATCAGCGGAAGGAACAGATGCACTCCGCAGTCCCTGGCCCAGGGAACTGCTCTATGCCTTTCCTCCCCTGCCCCTTCTACCTGCCACGATCAGGAAGATCCTTCGCGAACAAGCAGAGGTCCTCCTGGTCACCCCGCATTGGCCGAGACGATCTTGGTTCACCAACCTGATGGAGCTCTCCGCATCCCCTCCATGGAGGATTCCAGCCAATCGGATCTCCCTCATTCAGGGGGAGTTACATCATCCGGACCCTCAATGGCTCCAGTTAACCGTCTGGCACTTGAGAGGCAGGCCTTAGGCCTAGACTCATATTTGTCAAGGGTCATAGCCATGATCCAGCAATCCAGGCGACCCTCGATGAATAGAATATACGATGCCATGTGGAAGAGCTTCTGTAATTGGTGTTTAGCTCACAAAATTGAACCCTTACAGGCTGCAGTGCCAGTTATCTTGGAGTTCCTGATGGACGGTTTGGACAAAGGGCTTTCCACAAGCACCATCTGTAGGCAGGTAGCAGCACTCGCCACGGTTATTTCCTGTGGCAAGGAACCCTTAACACAGCACCCTATGATACGCTCCTTCCTAAAAGGAGCTAACAATGCCAGACCACCAGCGGTACATAGATATCCCTCCTGGAACCTTCATCAGGTTTTACAGGCTCTTGTCTCACCACCCTTTGAGCCAATTGACACTTGTTTGCTCAAACTATTATCAATGAAGGTGGCATTTCTGGTTGCTGTAACTTCAGCCAGAAGAATCTCTGAGCTGGCTGCCGTGTCAGTGAGAAAGGACCTGTGTATCTTCCATAGGGACAGGGTTACTCTCAGGTTAGATCCCTCTTTCGTGCCCAAGGTCAACTCCTTGTATGATAGATCACAGGACATAGTTTTGCCGGATTTCTGTCCCAACCCATCTAATAACATAGAGGCTCAGTGGAACAGATTGGATGTTCGCAGGGCCTTATATTGCTATATACAGAGAACCTCATCCTTCCGCAAGAGTGAGGCTCTGTTTGTGTCATTTCACCCTTCGTCGTTAGGACAGAAGGTTTCCTCACCCACTATAGGCAGGTGGATTAGAGCTTGTATTTCTCTGGCATACCAGACTCAGTCACTACAAGCTCCCAGCCATATCACGGCCCATTCCACCAGGGGCGCAGCCACTACAGCAGCCCTACCCAGGCATCCATAGAGGAAGTTTGTAGGGCAGCAACATGGGCATTGCCCTTCCTCCTTTGTCCGTCACTACAAGATGGATATATATGCATCTTCTACGGCTTCATTTGGCCACAAGGTCCTAGAACACGCATTAACATTGGGTGGGAACCAGGCCCAATCTAATTCCCCACCCTAGGGACACAGGGCTTTGGTATGTCCCATCCGTGGGTTCTCCATCCAATCATGCTGGAGAAAGGGGCGTTGTCTTACCTGAACGCCTTTTCTCAGCATGATGATGGAGAATCCACTCCTTCCCATTAGGTCAGTTGGCCTGGTCCCCATTTGTTCAGACGCGTCGGACTAAAGTCTGGGTATCGCCTTAGCCTAAAACTGGGGTGCAGTTGCCACAGAGGGGGCGGTACTAAATTTCAGACTTAGTCTAATTGGAGCAGATAGATTAAGACAACCCATCCGTGGATTCTCCATCATCATGCTGAGAAAAGGCGTTCAGATAAGACAACGCCCCTTTCTCTTTGAATTGTCATCTCTGAATCCATTCCATTTTTTTTTCTCAAGCAAGAGTCCTGAGGCAGCAGTGCTAAATAGCTTGCCTTGAGTGTATCCCTGTATTTTCTTTCTTTCTATTCAAGTTCATCCTCTGAAAAACAGGGATAGAATTTTAAGAACAAAGTTTGCTTCATCCCCCACCCCAATCTTCTAACCCACATTTTTCTTGTGTGTTACATTTATTATGTTGAATGAAAAATAATGCTTTTACATTTAGGTTAAATATTATTTTCATAGTTTAATAAATGAAATAGGAAAATTAACGTTGACATGAGCTCTTTTGTAATCTGCATTTTACCTTTTCACACGATCACTACCATTTGCTACATACCTCTGTTGATTATGGACAAACATCTTAAAGTTGTTGTGAACAAATTCCAAACTTTGTGTAAGGCTCAACAAATCAGGAACCAAGGCTGTTCAAATGAGTGCAAGTTTATTCCATGCTACCTCATTACAAGAATGTGAATTACTAATGGTCAAAGCAAATTGGTGGTAGATAAGAGTTAACGGAATTCAAGGAAGGCTGGACTTAGATCTCTTGTGGGCACAACTCTAAACTGATGACATGCTTGACCCCTCCCTCAGGCTCAGCCTGGCCATCTCCTATATCTTGCCTCTTCAACCAGAGCCTGACAGTCCATTCCACCTCTTCACTTAAATCAAAGAGATGCCTTCAAAGATATTCTTTCAATTATGGGAAAAGCTGGAAGTCGCATGGCTCCAAGTCTGTCCAGTAGGACTGATGGGATAAGATGGTGAGAGCCAATGTTGCAATTGCCTCTAGGGTGGTTCATGATCTATGAGGCCTAGGAATGTCATATTACAGCAAAATTTCTTTTTTGAGCTTCAAAACTCTGCTTAATCATGGTCTCAAAGTTCTCACTGTTGCAATGTATGGCAGTGAGTTGATAGTAGTGACTGATTCAGGGAAATCTCCACGAACAACACCATTTAAATCCCATTTAAGTAGCCACTCCCCTAGGTAATGTGACATTCCATAGACTGATGCTTTGCTTCAGGGTTATAAAGATGAGCCCAAAAATGTAAATATACATAGCATTTACTTGATCCCATTTACTGAATAACCAATTGAGGAAATAATTACTCTAAGGCCAACCTCAGACCACTAAATACATTTTAATAGTTCAAGGATATAAGGATAAGAAGATATTTGTAGATACAAATTGTAGATACACAGTCCTAAATTTCTCATTTAAAGCTTAGCCTGTTTTAGATTGGCACCTTTGTCCTGGAACAGTAGCCATTGGCCCCTTGCTACATATATGATCTATCTCAAGAGCACCATGACTACCTGAGAAAGAACCCATTGAAATGAACTTGTTGCTCAGTGAAGGAATATAAATACTTAGCTTTGCAGTATGATCTTGTATCTTTCAGCAAAAGTTCAACTTTTGACACATGTTGTTTGTTGCCTTATTCTTCCTTTCAAGCATGGAAAATTCATTGGAAAAAAAACTTTAAAAAGAAAGAAAAAGAAAAGCTGACTATCGATGAAAATCTATTGATGGAAAGGGAGAGTTAAATAGATTAAGCTCTGCCAGGTTGCCTTGGGGATTGTAGGGACAAACATAAAATAAACCAAATCCTTATTTTTCAAAATATAAAATCTATTTTTCTCTGAGCCTAGTTGAAACAAATAGGTCCCTTGATAGGCAGAGATTAGAAAAATAAAATGAAATATAGAATCCTATATATCAGCAATGCTGTGGATTATTTTTGGGTCATACGCTAGTAAAATAAATCAATAGTTGCCAAGTTGTGTGGTTCCACCTAGTAATTTAATAAATGGAAATGATAAAAAATACATTAAATTCATTTTATTAAATTTTGTTTCAGAATGATTGCAATTTTTCTTTGACCACAAAAGAAACTCTAGTTCATTCCTAAAACTTTACTTTCACATCACACTAAGCCATGGTTTAACTATGGCTTACTGGCTTTGTTCATAGAATCGATCCAAAAGATAACAATAATTTCATGTTGGGATCTTTTATTACGTAAATGCTTGTGAACTATGCTTCTTCAGCTAGCTGCAGTTCTAATGGACTGCTTGTGATTGTTACTTTATTCCTTTAGATGTATCTCACCTTTATTATTTTCACAAATAACTCAAGAGACCACACATAATCAATATTCCTTCTTCTTCCTATTTTCCCCACAACAACAACCCTGTGAGGTGAGTTTGACTGAGAAAGAATGACTGGCCCAAGTTCACCCAGTTGGCTTTCATGGCTAGAAAGGATTAGAACTCATGGATTTCTGCTTTCTAGCCTGGTGCCTTAACCACTATAGCCTGCAAGTAGATTTTGGGCAGGGCAAAAAGAGACCTTCCCTAGCATCTTGGACTGTAAAGGAGGCTCAGAAGAGACCCTTCCTAGTATCTTGGGCTGTAAAGGAGATGGTGGGATAAAGATTATACTTTCAGACTTACAAGATTGTATCAATGTAGTTTTACAATAAGATACTATCAGCTCATCTGCTTGTGATTCCTATCTGGTTTATTCTGTGAGGCTGATAAGTATCCATCTGAAGCTGCTATTCAAAAATTGCCACTAGAAAAGCAGGGAATCGGTGCCCTGAGAGGTTGCCATCAACAATTTACTACAGTTCATGCTGGAGATGTAGACAAACCCAGTGAACCCAATAACATTGAACCTGAATGGCAGGCAAAATCAAAAACAACCTTCTGAAGATCAGCGCCCTAGCCATCATTAGAATTTCTGTCAAGCTCCTAGAACATTTTTTAAGGTGCTTGGTGTCTTGGCCAGATCAGACTCTGCTGAATAAACCAACAGCCAGCTGCCAGAATTGCCAGATGAACCCTTGCCTGGGTAACTATGGGCAGCAGAGGCTATGCCACCAGGGAATAAGGAGTCACAGCTCTTCTGGTCTTGGAAGATGAGGACTCTGAATTCTCTGTGCATAAAAGAGAGCAGAGGAAAAATGCTCTGGGAGGCTTCTTGGAAGAAAGGAAGTTTGCCATTCCAAATGAGCAATACAGTATTCTTAAGAAGACCAGCAAGTTCTCTGTTGGCAACAATTGTTCACTACATTGGACTCCATGTGCCTTACCTCTCATCTTGAAATCTTGACCACAGTTTGGACCTGGACTGACTGAAGACCCTACTATGAAATTTGGACCTTTGAACTTTGCTTTGTCACTCTTGTGCTTCTCTATTGGGTTTGGATTTTGTGGACTTCTGGTGGACTTCTGGTGACTTGTTTTCTGGCATGTGTATGTGTGTGTGAGTGTGCATTTGTATTTACCTTTCCTTGATACTTGTTATTTGCTGAAACATTTCCTTGTAAAGTTTGCAAACTTCTCTCTGAGTTTGTGGAGCACATGGCTTGAGACAAGACACTCAGATGTGAAAAAAATACAAGTAATAATAAGAACCCCAGAGCAAGCATTTATTTGGATGGTTACCTAAGAAAGTGCTAACCTTTTCAAAGGATGATGCCTAGACCTGCACTGGAATCAGTGATAGACTAAATATTAAGTGTATGGATCCTGATATAAAGGTTGAAATGTTGTTAACTTGAAGTGCTTCTCTTGCGTTGCTGTATTCCTAAGAATTTGTCAATTTGGCTTTGGTATTTGTTTTTCCTTGCCCTGCCCCATATATTCAGCGACATAACTCTGCCTTTTATGGATTCTCTGTTGGCATTATATATTATCACTTTAATGCCCTATTTAAGTGAAAGTTTGAATGGAATCTGTGTCTGCCCTGAAAATGATATAAGAAGTAATGGACAGATGCTGTGTTTAAGCCAAGGCAATTTTGAACAGTCTCTCTTAATTTAAAAACTTAAAAGAACAATAAATGTAGCTTGAAATGGATGATATCAATTTCCTCACCTTCACCACCTCAAAAGGAAGAACAAAAACTAGAGGATAAATGGCTTCTTAGCAGTTAAGCATTAAATAGGAAAAAAAAAACTCAATCCTGAAAGTAGAAAAAAGAAATGCTTCCAAATTTAGGAAGTACTGCTTCTGAAAAGATTGGTTGACTGATTAATTAACTGATTGATTGCTTATGTGGCAACCAAGTACATGTCTTTTCTTAGCAACTAACTAGATAGACTTTTTCTGTAACAATCTGCACCCAACTTAGTCCTTCAGGTTTTCCAATGATGCTCTCACCACAGCTGTAATCTAAGTGTCTTGGTGGACAACCACTTATGTATGAGCCAGCAGTGTGCTACAACTTACAAAAAAAGCTAAGAAAGATAGTATCAAGTTCATGTGTAGCAATTGTACTGCTTTATGCTGCACTGCTAAGACCACATTTGGAATGCTGCATTCATTTCTGGTCACCATGATACAAAAAGATGCTGAGATTCTAGAAAGAATACAGAGTAGAGTAATAAGGGTTCTAAACCATACGATAGATAGTTGTGGAAATAAGGTGTGTCTAGTCTAACCAAGAGGAAGACTAGGAGTGATATGATAGCAATCTTCCATTACCTGAGAGGCTGTCACAGAAAAGAGGGGATCAATCTATTCTCCAAAGCATCTGTGGGTAGGACAAGAGGCAACAAGTGGAAGATTATTAAAGAGAGATACAACCTAGAATTATGCTCCTGACAGTGAGAACAATCAGTCAGTAGAATTGTTTGCCTCCAGAAGTTATGGGTGCTCCTCCATTGAAGTTTTTCAAGAAGAGATTGGATAGCTGCTTGTCTGGAATGGTGTAAGTTCTTCTGCTTGAGCAGGGGATTGAACTAGAAGACATCCAATGTTCCCTCCAATCTTGTTATTCTATGTTCTATATTCTATCTTCCTGTTGGTTGTCTTCTTTTTCTTTCCATCTAAAGAGATGCTAGATGAAAAATAATTGGAAAAACAGTATTAACAAAACCGATGACCTTCCCCCAAAATAGAAAACTGTGATGAAGTTTGTGACAGCTCATTGTAATGTTCATATATATGCTCACTTGTATTGTATTGTTAGATCAGAAACAAGAGATGCACTTTTTATTTTATGTTATTACAAGTTTTTAAAAAAGAATGTAGAAAAATGCAAGGGAAAATTTAAGATACAGGAAAAATAAACTGATAAATATATAACAAAAATAGGGAGACAAATTGTAAACGATCTAAGCATATCAAATATTAAATGTTTTACAAAACTTCTATTTATTTAAAATGAAATTCTTGTTGGTTTAAAAAAGGAAAGAATTTTTTTTGCTTTATTTTCCTGTAACTAGGGAAAATATTTCAGATGGTTAGAAGATAAATCTTTTCCTCTTCTGGTGTCAGTTGCTTCTTTCTGAATGTCTTAATTTTCCTATCTCTATTCTTAATCTTTAGGATCAGAAAATCCCAAAAGGTTTTGCTGATTAGATAGGTTTGTTGTTATAGAAATGGGTAAAACATAGTAAGTATGTAAAAGTAAAAAGTTGGGGCCTGTAATGGAAGGAAGAAGACAATTATCTGTCTACTGATAAGGGAAGAAAGGACAGATGGATGGATGGATGCAAGGAAGGAAGGAAAGAAGGAGTGAAAGAGGGAATGAAAGAGGGAGGGAGGGAGGAAGGAAGGTTTATGTCATAGGAAGGAAGATTCAGACTGCACCTCAGAAAAACCTCCGTACAATTAAGAGCAGTTTCATAGTGGGGCACAGAGAAATAGTGGGTTGCCTTCCACTGATATGTTCAAGTGGAAAATAAACAGTCACCTCTTTCATGTTTTGATCTGCATTCCTGCAATGAGCACAAGCCTGGACTGATTCTAAATAAAAGCAGGGTACTTGAATTTGTCAAGAGACATTTAACATGTACTTCAGATATAAGATATTTATACAAAGCAGAAGTTAGTTAATGAAGCTCATATAATTTCATTAACATCATAAGTGTTTTTTTTTAACCAGAAACGAAAGAGAACCAGATGCTATCTTCTGAAAACAGACCATTCTAACATCTGTCCAAATGGTCAAACTATTATGAAGCCACCTTAGAATTGCCTCTGGGCTTCTATCTGAAACTATGGCTAGTAAAATACTTCAGATGAGCCGTGAAAGTGTTTAGTAAAAATGAAGCTAAGCAGTGAAGCTAGTAAACACTTCAATTAAGAACTATCACATTTATTCTGAAATAATTTTGAAAATGCTCAGTGAATTTAATAAGATGTTCATCTGTCCAGAAGTGCCTACCAGAAATCTCATCAACATCTGGTTTTAGCCATTTCTCTGCAACTACATATACAGTTGTGTGTATATTTGTGATGTGTGTCTGTTGGATAATAGGTTCCTTTTTCTAAATCAATGCATGTGGCATCTTAAACTTTCTGGCAGCTTGTGCTATTTGTCATGATCATAAATTCATTGTATATTGTGCCTTCTGTGGATAGAGAATCTGTCTACTGTATGCCACAGGGAAAACTTTTTTTTTATTTTAAATGGCAATTATTTTAGGTTAACATTTATAAGGCATAACAAGGTTCCTTATAAATATTTTTCATCAGTCTGATTTTTAAAATATCAATCAAAAACATGGCAAGATATCAGCAATAAGAACAACAGTATTTAATGAAAAGGATGAATAGAAATAATTAAACATGGAATTTCTATTACTTTAAGGCAATATTTTTATCCAGAAAAATCAGCTGTATTGAAAAAAGTGTCTAGTTTTATTATTTAGATTTGATTTTCTTTATTTTTTTATAAATATCTTGCTAATGCAAACATCTATCTGATGTTATAAACAGAAACAGGATTATTCATATGTTGACCTTCAACTGGCCCCTAACAAGAAAGGAATAAAAAAACAGATCAACACAAACAAAAAGGTTGTGTTAAAATGCTGTAAAATTAGCTATTTTTTCAAAGATTAATATAAATCTAATATAAATGGAATACTTTTCAATTTAAAGTTTTGTACCAGTATTAAAATAAACAATGTTCAAATTAGGTTAGGCAGTAATTACTCAGAATAATCTGTTTCCTTGAGAAAATTGCAGTAATAGCTTGATCTATGAAATTGGATAAATTTATCAAATTATATTAAAATTACAATTTTACATTAAGGAAAACCACTATTTTAGATAAGATACAATACATTTATTAAGTTAAAATCCCAAAATGGTTTCCACCTGGTGTTAAATTCTTTATCAGATCTGTGAATTTTTACATTGAAGCTTACTTCCATATCAATCTTTAATGGAGGGAGTGGTTGTAGGTAGCAAGTGCTTCTGTAGGAGATATCCAGAATCAAGATGGTATCTGCAACCAGTCAGAGTCCCTCCTCTGTTTATAAACATTGTAACAAATATAAAAAGGAGACTTGCTCAATGTTTGCAGTTACCATCTTGGTTTTTCTGATGCTGCTGTAGGCCTCACTTGTGGGCAGATTGATGTCAGGTCCTACACAGCTGGGAAAGACCAAAGTAACTAGAACTACAAGTAGTCATTAAGCATGATGTTACATGACCACAATTTGTGATTTGCCAGTAGCTTTCCAGTTGACTTCAGCAGCTGCAACTTCAAGGGCCAGTCATAAATTTCCTTTTCAGCGCTGTCATAATTTTGATTAGTCACTGAATGAGTGCACTAACGGTACATAAAGTAAGGGATCTTTAAGGCCCAATTTGGGTAAATATAGAAATTTGGCCACTGTAGCAGGAATTTTCTAGCTACATTTATACTGAGTTATTTAAAGGAAAGTCTCTTTCAGTGATTTGAAATACTTCTTCCCAGGTTTCTTTCAGTCTGGACAAAGTTATGGTTTATGAGATAAGCTGTCATACTATACTATATCTTTTTCATTTGTTTCCAATCTCTCTTAGCTGGGGAGATCTGAGTTTAAATCAGGGTTTTTCATACTTGGCAAGTTTAAGATGTATGGACTTCAATTTCCAGATTTATGGCTATAGAATTCTGGGAGTTGAGAGTCACACATCTTGAAGTTGCCAAGTTTGAAAAACCCTGGTTTAAAACCAAGATGGTCCCGAGTTATCACTTTATTCTTCTTGAAACCTATTTTGATATTGCCCTGTGAAGGAAGAATTATTATTTGGCAATATTAATACTAATATTAATACTAATATAATCCTGAACAACAAATAGAAAACAAATGATTTCTTCTATACAGCATATATGTGAGAATAGAACAGATGATTTTTTTCCCTATTTGTGACAAAAACTATTTCAATCTTCAAATGTTAATTTTCAAACTTTTCTGCCGGTTCCAACATCTTTTATGTCTGATGTATTCAAGCAAGTAAAACTTTATGGGGACTGGTTTGTTTCCAGTGAATCTGCTTCCTGAAGCTTTCCAGACATAATTTGCTTGTGTGTGTTTATTACAGATCTGTTTCTTCTTTATAGAACTTAATAAATAGAAAATATGTGTGCATCTCTCTGGCTAAACTATAATGAACATCCATATGAAAGTTACATGTGGGTCCTGAGAATTTGACAAAGTATCAGAAAAGAAGTGAGTATTATAAAAGATTGTTGATCATTAATACGTAAGGTTTTTCTTTTCTTTTTCTTTTCTTTTTTTTTTAAAAAACCAGATATTACAACTGAAAGGAAAATGAGGCTGGAGCTGCGGTAGACAATGATACTAGAAAATCAAAATGTTCTTCATATTTCCAGTTATGGTGGAATGCTTTTCCAAATACCACCACCCACATTGAAACGTTGTGACTTTAAAACAGAAGGCTTGGTCCAAATGATAAAGATGTGCAATATTCATAGAATTTAGAACATAAACACAATTTCTGTTCTGCTATTCCAAGCCAAAAAATGTCTGTGATATTTATCAAAGCTTCTTAATTGCTATTGTTGCATTTTTTTTAATGTGAAAGGTAGTAAGGCAATGAAAGAAGGATGATATGATGTGGATCTGCACTGTCCTTTTGGGAGATACTGTATGTTATACATCTTAGATGGTGTGCCATATATGGAATGGTTCATATATGAAACATTTTGCACACTACTAGTGTAGGTTTTAGATAGACTACCATTTCTGTGCTATACTCTGGTCTCATTCATTAGCCTAGGAAACCAAGTTAGTGGGAAGCTTCAGGTCTTGCCTTCCATAAGAACATAATATCAGTGGGGAGATTCTTGGTTATTGACATGAGTCCAACAAGCTTGCTTTGTGATTTCCTTTGCTGGAAAGACTGCTGAATTCCTGCTGATAACTTTTCTGGGCTTTGAAAAATGAAAAGTTCTCTTCTTTGCCTTCATCTATAAATTCAAGAAACATTGACCAGTATTGCTACTCAGCACAAGAACTGGCCACTTCATAAGGATCTTGAAAAAAATTGACTTTCCTTTTTCTCTATGCGTCTTCTCTGCACACGTCTTCTTTTTTTCTTCATAAGTCAGACAGTGTTCTTTTCTTTTTTATTGATATGAATTGTTTTAGAAAATTATATTTGTCTGAAAAGTATGACAAAAGAAATCTGCAAATTGCAAACAAAGAAAAATATATAGTCTCCTTGCAACTTCCATATCATCTGCAAAACCTTTGTTGCCTTTCTCAAGTGGCATTTGTGTTTGGGGAGGTAGAAAATATTAGGCAGTTTCCAAGAAAAAAAGAAGATTGCTTTCACAAAAGGAGTTATATATTTTTTTTTAGAATGTAGAGACTTTTCCTCCCATACGGTCAAAATGCATTGATTTATGGTTGTTTTTTTTTAAAAAAAAAACCATAGCTGTAATTTTTGACTGGGAGAAAATCAACACAGTATGTCAAGTGAGCAGACTATTCAATCACCTGAAAGAAAACTTGCATATTAAATCTTATTTTCATGGTCTCATTAAGAGCATAGGTTGTTGCTAACTCACATAAGAAACATTTTGATGGATTATGTGCCATAGGATCAGTAGTGACTCTTAGGAATCACATAGATAGACCAGTGGTGGGATTCAGATATGTGAACAACCGGTTCTCTGTGTGGATGCCACTTCCAGAAGTCCATTCTGGGCCTGGGCAACAAAAAATTAGCTACCGGTTCTGCCAAAGTGGTACAAACTGGCTGAATCCCACCTCTGAAATAGACCTTCTCAAGGAGGATCTGTCTGCAATCTTCAGGGCTTCCAAAATGCATCCATCCATTTTGCTGTTTTTCCTTTTCCCTTCTTGTTATCTAGCATTATTGACTTCTCAAGAGAATTAGGACTTCACGTAATGTGACCAAAACATGATAATCTGAGCTCGATCACAACTAAGATGATCATAAGACTAAAACATACAAAGAATGGCTGTGGGACATGGGTTTGGCTAGTCTAAAGAAAAGAAGAAATAGGGGAGACATGATAACAGTGTTCCAGTATCTGAGGGGCTGCCACAAGGAAGAGGGGGTCACTTTGTTCACCGGAGCACCAGAGGGAAGGATGAGAAACAATGATTGGAAACTGACCAAAGAGAGAAGCAACCTGGAATTAAGGAGAAACTTCCTGACAGTGAGGACAATCAACCAGTGAAACAGCTTGCCCCCAGAAATCATGGGCGCTCTATCACTGGAGATTTTAAAAAAGAAACTAGACAATCACCTGTCTGAGATGGTATAGGTTCTCCTGTTTGAGCAGAGGGCTGGAGTAGAAGTCCTCCAAGGTCCTTTCCAGCTCTATTCTATTCTGAATTCTGAATGTTCTCATGTCTTTTTGATATTCTTTGGCTTTTTTGATTACCCAGTTTGCATCAGCAGTAATATCTCTTGGTTCTCTGAAATTCCAAAACCAGCTTGAATATTTGGCATCTTCTTTTCTATATAGGGCACTAAACTGTATTGGATGATTCTAAACATTATTTTGCTAGCATGTGAAATTAAGGATAGTGTGTGACAATTTCCATATTCTTTTAAATTTAATTGCTACAATTTTGGTATTATAAACTGACCTCTTCTTATTTATGGGCCACTATATTATTCTCTAAATTTGTTGACTTTGTTAGATGAAAACTTGACTGACAGGCTTGCTTTATTTCTTTACATATTTCATTAATTCCTCCATCTTCTGGCCTGGTAACAACAGGAGTGCTGATCTAACTTCATCTTCTAGCTTTACAGGTTATGGTAAGTATTGAATATATTCTGGTGTCATTTCTGCTAAACAGAATTTCAGAGTAGTTCTTCCATTTTGAGAGCCATTTGGTGCAGTGGTTAATGCACCAATCTAGAAAGTGAGAGATTGTAAATTCTAGTTCCACTTTAGGCACAGAGATAGCTGTATGCCAGTCATTCTCTGAGCTCTAGGAAGCAGGCAATGGAAAAACATTTCCGAAATACCTTGCCAAGAAAACTGCAAGGTTTAATCTAGGCAATTTTCAGGATTCAGGCACAAAAGATCAGGTCCACATGTGAAGATCCAGTTAACTGATTTGTTGGTATTCATGCCTATGCACTGGAATATTTTCAGCTAACGGTTAGTACCTGCTTGGAGTTAGATAAGGGTAAACAGAATTCAAGGGAGGTTGGACTTAATTCACTTGTGGATATGTAGGAATTCTTGGCTGATCCCTCTTTTAACTCTGCCACCAGGTTCTGACAATCCTTCTCCTATAGGCACACAGTCATTCCATTTTAGTTTGCTCTTCTTTGAATCAGTTGCATCAGTTAATTGCCATCTGGCAATTTAATATCTGGTGACACGGGTAGCTATATAAATGTAATACACTGATATATAAAAATAACAATATAGCAGTGGAATCTCCTTTGTAGTTTTGAAATCTTACGGAAGACTTTTCTTTTTTTTATGTCCGGTTCATTTTTGATATTTTTTATAGAGGATGTTGTAAACTGTTTCCTGTCTCCTGTAACAACTTTCTGAAAATCTTTAAGTTCCTTTCCAAGATCTTTTTGTTCCTTGAATATTCTTTCTTTCTTCTTCTTGGCAACTTTCAGCATTTGTTCTACCTTCCTGTTTGCTATTTTCTGTTTTTTTTTTCATATACAACCTAAATCACTTATTTGATTTTATTCCACAATTCCTCTTGTTCCTTCTCAGGAACTTGGATAACCATCATATTAAAGGGCTACATGCAAAGTTTAATTGAGATTATTCAGTCACTGAGTGCATAGTATCCTGGCAATAACTTTACTACAATCTTCCTGTCTATGAAAGCATCACCAGTCTTTCTTTGCTTTTCATGTCTTGAGTAGTAAACAGTAGGATATTTGGAAAGTGTCCAAGTCTAGCATATCTCAGTTTGATGATACATAGTTGATTATATCATCTTTCACTGTGTTCAGCTTTGCCATGTTTATGCTTCTTATATTCAATGTTCACACCCCCTGTAATTCTGTTTCTACCACTTTGATATTTCTTTTCCTGCATGGGAACATCAGCAACTAAACATACCAAAGACTTTAAATTATGTACCAAAGACATAATAAACAACATTAGTTTTCCCAAAAAAATTCTCAGCTCTTCCTCAGTAGTATATTGAGTGCCATCTGTTGTCCTTCAGGGTATACCAGATCAGGAAACTGACACCACAGGAAGACAAGGACTATGCTTTATTGAGATAGGCCATAATAACAGGATTAAGGAACATTTCAGCTTCTTTGCTTGTTTTCCTGAAAGTCATCCCACAACATCTAACCTAAAGAGCCCATCTTGCAGCACTATATTAACATTTGCTTTATACTGTAAATCCTTGTGGATTTGTTTGGTAAAACACAGGAACAGCTTAACACTGATGCCTCTGCCATTGTTACTAAAGAGATGTTTCTCTCCAGCATATTCCTT
This sequence comes from Crotalus tigris, assembly GCF_016545835.1. Lineage (NCBI taxonomy): Eukaryota > Metazoa > Chordata > Lepidosauria > Squamata > Viperidae > Crotalus > Crotalus tigris. The sequence goes on along the minus strand of NW_024097533.1, from coordinate 68,757 downwards.
TATCCTCAGTTTCATGCCTTGGAAAACACTGCTGTAAGCTTGTGTTCTTGGCATTAATTGCCAGCGTTCATTGCCTAATACATTCAAGAGCACACACCCCCTTGCCACAATGAAGCGACACAGCAGACTTGAGAGGGATAAAGAACATTATTTATTTGTTAGTTGCCTTTTTAAACAACTCAAGAGAGAGTGCACAGTGTCCCTTTCTCATATTTTCTCTAAAGCAATAACCATGCGAGGTGGATTAGACTCAGGGAGAATGAATATCCCAAATTACCCTCGAACATCCATGCTTTAAACTTCATAAATTAGATATTAATTCTCAATTCAATATCCTAATATTTAAAATAAAGGTTTACTTGATAACCCATTAGATGTTGCCCTTTGTCATTAATTAAATGTAATGTATACCAGTCGCTGTCATTGTGATTATAGCATACAGTATCTCTAATTACAAAAGGATTGAATGTTAGAAAAAATATGCATGTATGTTTGTATTTCTCCTACCTGTTTATAATGGGTGAAAACTTACTTTTCATGTTTTCCTTGTTGTTCTTATTGAAGCTAATATAAACTAGTAATTAATTCCAATCCTGCAATGATAGAGGAGACAAGAACATAATTTATTTTTCAGTGTAATTCCTTTAGATTTGTATGGAGATATACTGAAGCCTTTCACAAGGAGGAAAATAGAGGTTGTGATTGAATTTTCTCAGCTACTTTAAAGCTACACAAGCTATTTAAAGCTGCCATCTGTAATCCATAAACAAAAATACAATGCTAATATATCACTGTTCAATTGGATCCTCTAACAAAAAAAATTGAACAAGAAACAAAAAATCAAATTGATCCATATAAAAGATCCAACACCAATCTCCCCTATCCTTGCATCTTATTCTTTATAGAATTGCTTTCGTGGGAAGAATGGGCTTGTTCCTTTTGTGTGGAATATTGTTATTACAGGTCTGCTGAATTGTTGTTCTCCATACTTGGAAGTGCATCAGAGAATGAGCTGGGCTGGTGCAGAAGTGTAACTGAAAGGGATTTAACTTACCCTACCCCAAGTTGAAAGGACATAAGTTGCAGATGAACTGGGAACTCCACTTGCCTGGAGAAAACTTTGATACTTTTGTCTCCTGGCAATTTTGCTGCACAATATACTGTGTTTCAAGTGCACTGGCGATGTTACCTAGTTTGTAACAAAACATCTGCAAGAATGCAAACAAGCTCAAAAGTTTTTTTCAGTCTTAAATGTATATCTTCATCATTATAAACGTAAATTGAGGTTCAGTTTTAGAATGAAAATATACTTCCTTGTTTCAATAGTTGATTATAGTGAAAACTGGATTGGGAAAGGATAGTGTTGCTACAGTTTTTATGATCTATCTATCTATCTATCTATCTATCTATCTACTTACTATCTATCTATCTATCTATCTATCTATCTATCTATTTATCTATCTGTCTATCATCTCTCTCTCTCTCTCTCCCTCCCTCCCTCCCTCCCTCCCTCTCTCTCTCTCAACATTAAAGTATGAATGCAGTTTGATTATGAAGTGGCTGTGGGTATGTCAGGAGAAACTTAAGAGCAGAGAAAATGAATTATTTAAATATACATGTTATACAAGAAGAATGAATGGTTGAGGGGTGAATACGGAATGAATACAAAACTAAGTGACCAATAAAAAGTATGTTGAGATGGTTTGGTTATATAAAGAGAATGAATGAAAATCTGCAAATCTGCAAAATCAATATATATATATAAAGGGGAAAGTCCAAAAGTTGTGGTTGAATAGATTTGATGAGATTCTCAAAAAGAGGTGAGAAGTTGACAGAATAAAAAGCAGTGTATGGATGTGATGCAAGCAATGTTAGAAAAGAAAATGAAGTATGGTTCATGTTAGTAATGTCAGTTACATTTAACTATTATTTCCTTTTCTTCAAAACTGTACAATTATTTTTTCTTATTGTGTCTTATTTCTTTTTTGCACTTTGCACAGTGCTGGCCACCATTAAAGGAATAACATAATATATGTATCTGTGTGTTTAAAATCCATCCTACCAGATATTAATTCAAAATAAACATTTAAATCAAACTAATTACAATTCTAAATAACATTCTATCACCCAGTCATGTATTAATAAGTTCTCTGCTACAGATTCATGCATCTTTTTTCTTACTTTTACTCATTTTGGGTTTTTATCACTGATTTCTTCTATTGATAACGATTCTTTAAAAAGGGGGGGGGAAGCTTGTTCATTTTGGGGGAGAATAAAGAAGCAGATTCTAAAGAGACTGAAGAATTTGGCTTGATAATTATGATTCTTTTGCAATCATTTGAAGATGAAGAATTTTGGATGAGTTGGTCTCCAGAAAGAAATATTAATTAAATCCATGCCAATGCTTAGTGGGCATTTCCAATAGATTTAATTAGATATGTAAGAACCAAGAAAGTAACTGTAATGACAGAGAGAGGAAAAGGTCAGGTTGCCAGCCAAAATGACTGTATGACAACCAAATTATCACTGCTGCAAGAACACTACAAAGTCTTCCTGGTACTTCTGGGGCTGGCAAATGGACAGTTTACCACTTAAGGGCCATTTATTTCTCTGGAATAAATAGAAATCCTGGTGCTGCTTAGCTAAAGAGATGTCTCCTCTTCTGAGGCCTCCTGGTAATTACTGTGAAATATTTAAGAACAGTTTGAGGAAATATAATTTCTCTTTCTGATTAAACCACTTACTACCCAATTTAAGGGCTTGCAATTTTGTTACCATTGTTAATAATTGCATTAATGCTCTGGCACTTTCACCAGTAGCTGTCTCTAAGGCTACCGTTTTGTTACTAACTTTCCATGTAGTCAGAACTGATCAAATCCAGTGATCGTCTCCATTTTTTAATATCAGGAAAAAAACTTTCTTTCCAATTATAAAGAATTAGCTGCCTTGTCTTATCGCATATTCAATTGAGCCAAAACTCTTCATGAGATGACAAATTCTATATTTTAGGAATATAACTGAACATCACCTTAAAATGAGTAAGTACAGATAGTCCTCAACTTATCAGTTCATTTAGTGACCATTTGAAGTTACAACGACACTGAAAAAAGGGACTTATGACCATTTTTCACACTTATGAGTGTTGCCACATCCCCATGGTCATGTGATCAAAATTCGGACGCTTGGCAATTGACTCATACTCATGATGGTTGCAGTGTCCCAAGGTCATGTGATCACTTTTTGTGACCTTCTGATAGGCAAAGTCAATGGAGAAGCTAGAGTCACTTAACAACCATGTACTAAATTAGCTGCAGTGATTTACTTAACAACTGTGGCAAGAAAGGTCGTAAAATGAAGCAAAATCCACTTAACAAACATCTCACTTAGTAACAACAATTTTGGGCTTAATTGTGATCGTATGTTGAGGACTACCGGTACAATATTTTCCCCCCAAATTGTATTAACCTAGTGGAAGAACCAACCTTGAGGAAAAAGAGTTGGTAGCATGATCACCTAGATAGATTTTTACTAGGACAAGTTTGCAAATAAGAATCCTGATCTGCATTTTCCTAACAAAGAATATTCCCAATGGATTCATTCATCCCCCCCCCCAAGTCATTATTTAAAGAAAGGCAATGTTTGCAGATGGCTAATATTTTGCTATGGAAAAGCAATGATGTTGACCAGCATTTCTGGAAGGTGCATAGGAGCCCTGGTGGCGCAGTGGTTAAAATGCAGTACTGCGGGCTACTTCTGCTTATTGCCCGCTGCCAACAGTTTGGCAGTTCAACTCTCACTGGCTCAAGGTTGACTCAGCCTTCCATTCTTCCGAGGTCGGTAAAATGAGGACCAGGATTGTTGGGGGCAATATGCTGACTCTGTAAACCATTTAGAAAGGGCTATAAAGTGTTGTGAAGTGGTATATAAGTCTAAATGCTGTTGCTATTGCTATCATCTTTCTGTCAGCTAACCTCCTCAATGTCATTAGTTTCCCATTACCAGACACACCTAAACACCAACAATCTATTTCAATCTTGCTAATTTCCAGGCTAGTGTATGAAGAATCGCAGCCTTAAATACTGAAAAGGAGAGAGAAAAATTCAGGTGAATCTAAATTATCCCAATTATTATATATTAAGTCTTGAAAGAGTCTCACTTTTGAGAGACAAAAAAATGCACCACCAATTTGTAGAGAAACATTGTAGAAAATTACTGACAGCAAGAGGGCCAAGAATCATTAACAATCTGGTGCTTATTTCTGAACAGGTGTACAATTTCATTATCAAAGCCAATGGGCAGCAATGTTGCCAGTTTCAGAGAAGCAAAACGTTTGAGAGCTTGAGCCAGTGAATCAGTTTCTGCTTTTTAAGCCAAACAATTTAAACCAATCAAGAAAAGTCTATAATTCTGTTGAAAATATTGTGGGCAAGGCAGGTTGCCAGTACTTTCCCATGCATAAGGGTTTTTTTTTTTTTTTTAGTTTCAATAAGGGCTCCAAAGACTGATTTATCTTTAAAATATAAATTATACTTTATATAAAATCTATTTATGCTTAAAATATGAATTAATTTCTAAATAAATTTTAAAAGGACCAATAACCTGGATAATATTGTATATTTGCACATTTGTGTAACCTCTAAGAAGATGGAAAATTTGGGCCACTTGATCTAATTGTAATGTTTCCCATTTCTTACTTTAACTTTTGTTGGGGTAAAATGACAGAAGGCCATCATTCTGTATTGTAACAAAGAAGCCTATGTAGATAAACTTGTGAAGGAGATAGGAATGAAGCTCCTTTCAAGGGATATTTGAGTAACCAGGTTACCAGGCTAACCTTATCATAAAAAACAATCGAATTTGCCACAGAGAAAATTGCTTTCAGTATTGAAGCTTGACCATAATATATTTAAAACATCTATTTTCAAAATGAGTTTTATTTTTATTTTTCCTTTGGAATCAATGCACTTTCCTTACTGTTTAATATTTCATAACACATCTCAAGGGGTCAAGAAATGATGCAAACTGCTGCTTTATAAGAAAGCTTTTTTTTACTGCACTTTGGAAGACATTGCAGGCAGAGCAATCCTATCGGAGAACTCTTTTTTGATCCCCTAATACTCAATGCCCTGCTGATGATAAACTGATAGACCAAAACTATGAGGTAGAAAAACAGTGGCTGTCCTTCTGGACATTGTCCTGCAGCTTCCATGACATGAAATATGATGAGATATGTTTAGAGATGAGAGCCACTTTGGTGTACTGGTTAAGCAACAGGCTAAAAACCAGAAGATTGTGAGTTGCCACCATAGGAACAAAGTTCCACCAGTTGGATGACCTTAGCCAGTAATTCTATCTCAGACCTAGAAAGCAGATAATGGCAAATCAGTTCTGAATTCTTGCCAATAAAACTGCAGGGACTTGCCCAGGCAATTTACTCGGAGTTAACGCTGACTTGCAGAGACAAAAAAAGTTTAGAAAAACTTGAAAATTAGTCTATATTTTTCATGCAGAAAAGATAAAATATTCTATCTCTATCCCGGTGGAATAATCACACAATCTCTTCTAACTTTGTGCTATGACTCATGCAAATATTTTTTTTAAAAAAATCAATATTCTTCAATGAGTAAGAAATATTTTGTATACAGAAATTATTAATTAATTAATAATTAATATTAATAATGGTTCAGTGATGGCAGCCAAGATGGTTCCTATAATAATACTCAATGTTGTACAGTTTGATTTAAAAATGTTTTTAAGTGATGCTCAATATTTTACATCTTTTTTTTTTGCAATAGCTTTGCAAAAAGTCACATCCTGAGCTAAAATAAACAATGTGCATTTTCTGAAACCAGTGCAAAGACCTTTACTGTATATTAAAAAAAATGTTCTTGGCCAAGTAAAATCTTTCAGCCAGTTAAGAGGTCACATGAAGTCTTGAGCTTATGTGCATAGCCCAGGGGTCTTCAAACTTGGTCCTTTTAAGACTTGTTGACTTCAACTCTCAGAATTCCTCAGCCAGGCATATTAGGTAGCATATTGTGTAAACACACAGCTAACAATGGACACAGTCCAACACCTTCTTGATTCTGTCACTATAACCAATAGAACTTTAAAATTCTTCTCTGGGGCAGAATTGTGTCTATTGAAATTATTATTGATGTAGCAGTAATATAAAGTGAGTATTGTATATACTTAGATGTTCTTTGGGAAGCTATAAAGAGTCATACAGCATATAACCCAGTATACATACTGTTTTTATATTTGGATATGTTATATGGCCTCAGTAGAGAATCTCTCCAGAACCTCTCTTAGATGGAAATGCATTCACCTGTGGACAAATTTAATATGAGGCTGGAAGTCCTAGTGGGCAAGACGTCAATCAGAGCAAATAAAGACAATAATGGTGACTGAGCCATGCAGGAGAAAAAAGGGATTGAACAAACTGTAGACTGAATACATCCCACAGGCTTCGAATTATACAACTCTATCATACAAATAATAACATAAAAATTCATTTTATCTTAGTTTCTTGATATAAAATAAAATAAAAATATTGAAACATAAAGTGAGTGAAAGTAATCTTTACAGACATCTTCTGTTTTATATGCATGTCTTCTGTTTTATATGCAGGTTCTCAAGTTATTTTTCTTGCTAGTTAATATAAAATATCCTACTTCAACAGTTGCTTTCAAACTTGTTATTGTTAGAATATTTCCCAAATAATTATCTCCCCTTTTGAAAATCCCACTAGAAGGTGAACCTCTTATTTGATGTTTCTGGTTTCAGAGCAAAAATATATACAATTTCATACGTTTTGTGAGGAATCACAGATATTTATATTTATTTATTTCAGTGCTTTTGAATCAGTGTTGTCTCCTGGGGACTGCCCGGACAGATCTCTGCAGTTCTCTGGGCAAGATTTTGGAAGTAGTTGTTTTTTTTTTTTTTAATTGAAAATTTTTTAAAAGTTTTACAAATAAACAACAACCCTCACCCAATCCCTCCCAAACCCACCCCTCCCTCCCCCCTCCCCGAACTTCCCAGAACTGAATATAGGCTTATTTAAAAAAAATTTTTTTAAAAAAACTTAAACAACATTTACAACATAAAATAATTAATAATAATATATATATGATATAAGCATTAAGAAAAAAAATACTTAAAAAAGAGAAAAGAAAGAGAAAAGAAAGAAAAAAAAGGAAAGAGAGAGAGAAAAAGAAGGAAGAAAGAATAAAAAAAAATAAAAATTCATAAGACGGAAACAAAAGAAAAAAACAAAAAAAAACAATCAATACAAATTATGAAAAAGCTAAATAATATTTTTCCATATTCAAATTGTGTTGAATAAAATTTATCCATTTTTCCTATACAACAAAAAATTTCTCCTGAGATTGCTCCTTTAAGAAAGCCGTAATCTTTGCCATTTCTGCCAAATACGAAACTTTATAAAACCACTCTTGTAAAGTAGGCAAAGAATCCTTCTTCCAATATTGTCCAACTAACAGCCTAGCGGCTGTGATCAAATTTAGCATCAATATAACTTCCTTAGCATCACAGTCAGTAATAATACCTAATAAAAATAATTGCGGACTAAATTTTACCCTCCTTCTAAAAATTCTTTGAATATTCCACCATATCTTAATTCAAAAGGCTTTTATATTTTTACACGACCACCAAATATGAAAATAAGTAGCATCCAAACAACCACATCTCCAACATTTAGGCTGTAGATCAGGGTACATAATGGACATTTTCTTTGGATCAAGGTGCCATCTATAAAACATTTTATAAAAATTCTCTCTTAAGTTCTGTGCTTGTGTGAATTTAACATTCCTCACCCAAATAAGTTCCCAAGTATCCAGTGAAATTGATTCACCAATATTTTGTGCCCATTTAATCATACAATCTTTAATTAATTCAGATTCTGAATCCATTTCCACTAAAACCCCACAAACCCTCTTGATATGGGTTGGTCTTTGATCCCTTACTTGTTTGATGAGATTTTCATCTTCTCTAAGCCATCCCATATTACAATCCGTCTTCCATCTATCCACTATTTGTCTATATTGAAACCATGAATAGGTAAGATTTTCATGTGTTAAATCTTCCAAAGATTTTAACTGCCAATTTTGACCATCCCATCTAAGTAATTGTATATAAGAAACCGTATCCATCTTGACTCCTTTCTTTATTCCCTCTATCGCATGCCAAGGTATGGCCCATAACGGTATTTTAAAATCACTTCTATAATATTTCCTCCACACCCTAAGCAAAGAAATTCTTATAATATGAGATTTAAAAACCCGGTCCATTTTTTTATTAAAAATTAAATAGGCATGCCATCCAAAAAGTAAATCCCAGCCTTCCAAATGGAGTATTTCTACATTTGTTAAATTCACCCAATCACTAATCAATGTTAGTACCACCGCATCATAATACAATTTCAAATTTGGTACCTTGAGTCCACCTCTCTCACGGAAATCTTGCATAATTTTAAGTTTGACCCTTGGTTTTTTCCCTGCCCAAATAAATTTGTTAATACCTTTCTGCCATTCATTTAGGTTAAGTTCATTCTTTAAAATGGGTAACATTTGAAACAAAAAAAGAAACTTTGGCAGAACATTCATTTTAATAACTGCAATTCTACCCATAAGAGATAACTGTAAATTATTCCAATTCATTAAATCCTTCTGTACCCCAATCCACAACTTTTCATAATTATTTTTATACAGTTTTGCATTAAAAGCAGATAGTGTAACCCCCAAATATTTTACCTTGTCAACAACTTCAAAATCTGTTAAATTGACCAAAGTCTGTTTATCACAATTAGTCATATTTTTTGGTAATATTTTGGTCTTATTATTATTAATTTTAAAGCCCGAGACACACCCATATTGCTGAATCAGTTGTAATAATTTAACTACCGAATAAGTAGGTTGATACAAAGTAACAACCAAGTCATCTGCAAAAGCTCTTAACTTATATTCTTTTTTATTAATTTCTATTCCTTTTATTTCTTGTGACTCCCGAATTTTAATTAACAAAATTTCCAATGTTAAGACAAACAATAACGGAGTTAATGGACATCCCTATCTTGTACCTTTTTCTATTGTAAAAACCTCTGATAAACCCCCATTTACAATAAGTTGAGCAGTCTGTTTTTGATATATATTAGATAAAACTTGTAATATGTTTTGTCCAAAATTCATCTCCTTAATTAAACATAACATAAACTGTCAATTCAACTGGTCAAAGGCTTTTTCAGCATCCAAAAATATCAGCCCTGCAGGGACTTGGTTGTTTTTATCTAAATATTCTAATAAATTAATAATTTGTCTAACATTATTTTTCATATACCTTCCAGTTATAAAACCCGATTGGTCCTTATGTATAAGCTGCTGCCAAACCCCCATGAACCTATTGGCTATAATTTTTGCAAAAATTTTATAATCCACATTTAAAAGAGATATAGGCCTATAGTTCTTAGGCAAGGTGAGATCTTGGTCCTCTTTTGGAATCAAAGATATAAAAGCATTACGCCATGACGCAGGGATCTCTAAGCCCTGTAATATATTATTAAAAAGCTCACATAACGGTTGGGTCATCTCTTCTACTAAAGTTTTATAATAAATAGACGTCAAACCATCCGTACCCGGCGCCTTGCCTAATTTCAATTGCTTAATAGCTGTCACAACTTCCTCATTGGTAATTAAACCGTTAATCTCTTTTTTCTGATCTTCTGTTAATTTAGGAAAATTAGCTTTACTTAAGTAATTATTTATATCTGTAGTTTGTACATTAGTACTCTTATATAATTTTTGATAATAATCTAAGAAAGATTTCTTTATCAATTCTTTCTGATAAACCAATTTGCCATTATAATTTATTTTGTCTATAATTCTCTGTCTCTGTTTCTTTCTTAACTGATAAGCCAACCATCTCCCTGGTTTATTAGCATTACAAAATGTATTTTGTTTCATGAACAATAAGTTGGTTGCAGCTTGATCAGCCATCAACATATTAAATTGTGTTTTTAACAATTCTATAGCTCCTTTCACCTTTTCATCTAAAGGATTTGAAATTAAAAGCTTCTCTTTTAATTTAATCTCATCTTCTAATTCTTTACGTTTCTGAATCTGCTTCTGTCTATGAAAATTGTTCATTTTTATCAAAATCCCACGCATAAAGGCTTTACTTGCATCCCATACCATTGACATTGATGTTCCCTTATTCATATTTAAAGCAAAATATTCCTTTAAACATTCCTTTAGTTTTTGAACATTTTTTTCTTGTTTAAATAAATTCTCATTCATCCTCCAGGATCTCCTCTCTTCTTTCTCAGCGACCAATTCCATCCAGACTGGGCTATGATCTGTCAATGTCCTAGGAAAGATTTTAATATTCTTCACCCTGTTATATAAATCTGTTGTAATCAAAAAAAATTCAATCCTTGAAAAGGATTTGTGTCTGTCTGAAAAAAAAGGTAAAGTCTCTTTCCTCTTGATTACGTTCGCGCCAATAGTCTCTCAGTTCCCAATCTTCTTTCAATTCAAAAAAGGCTTTAGGTAGTTTAGCCTGTTTGAAAAAAATAGAAGAACCTTTTTTGTCCTTTTGTGTATCTAAAACACCATTCCGGTCTCCCAATAATATCACAGACCTATAGTCCAACAGAGTTATTTTCTGATGTAACAACTTATAAAATTGTTCCTGTTGCTGGTTTGGTGCATACAGTCCCACAATAAGTATTTTCTTACCATATAAACCAAGTTCAACCATAACATATCTTCCTTGGGGATCTGATTCTACCAAACAAGCTGGTAAATTTTGCTTAACATAAATTACCACACCCCCTTTTTTCCCAGGGGCAGGAGATATGAAATGAGATCCCAAGCAAAGGTTAGCTAAGTATTTTTGATCTTTAAGTAAAATATGAGTTTCCTGCAAACAAATAATGTCATTGTTATGTTGCTTTAGATAATGAAAGATTTTCTTCCTCTTCTGGGGGATGTTTAAACCGTTAACATTCCAGGTCAGGAACTTTGCCATCTCCCTCAACCAGGAGCCTGGACAAGATTCCCTCAAGATCTGCTACTGAAGAATGTGTTGCAGAACTTTTGGGTCTTGCTCCTCCCACCGGCATTGAAACAATCTGATGAGCAGATTCTTTAGCTTCTTTCTTCTGTTGTTCCTTTTCTTTACGTTTATATGCTGCACGGGTCATTCTCTGTTCTTTAACCTCTGCTTGACGCATCCATTCCACCTGTCCAGCAGCCATCAAGCCTGATCCCTCAGACTGCTGTTCCACTTCTTTATCACTCAAGGCTCGCTGAGTAGATGAGGATGAGCCTTTACCCAGGACCGTATTATAAAATTCTTTAGCTTTAGCAACTGTGTTAAGTCTATAACATGTCCCCGCATGGCTCAAAACAATACCCATCGGAATCTCCCATCTAAATGAAATCAGTCTTGCTTTGAGTTCATTTGCTAAAAAAGCAAAATCTTTTCTGCTTCTTAAGATTTTGGATGGGATTTCCTTTAAAATAATAATATCTTGAGCAGCAATCTGGAATCTTTTGTTATAAAAAGCTTGTAAAATCTGATTACGCAGAGGCTTCTTAGCAAAATAGATCACCACATCTCTAGACAAATTCTTCTGTTTCGCAATCCAAGAATTAACTCTGTAGATTTTTTCCACTTCTCCACGTAATTCATCTTTATCTATATTCAGAACAACAGCCAAATCATTGATCACCATTTCCATCAGATCTTGATTCTTATCTTCTTTAAGGCCTCTGATTCTCAAGGCATGTTCCATCTGTCTGTACTGAAACATAAGAATATCATCTTGTGATGTTTCCACTTTTTTTCCATATCTTGAAATTTATAATCCAAAAATTCTACTTTTTCTTCGACTTCTTCCACTCTGGAGTCCAGCTTCACAACCACAGAAGCCAATCCAGATAAAGCTGAGACTATGTCTTCCCTCAAAATAGTATTATTCTGTACATAAAGCTCCTTCATTTCCTTCTTCAATTCTTCCTTAGTTTCAGATTTGCTCTGTTCCAGAAGTTGCTTCACTTCCTCCCTAAATTGAGACACAGCCTTTCCCATTATATCCTTAAAATCTTGTGCAGATGTACCTGATGGGGGAGGAGAAGGTGGAGATATAGCCTTAGGTTGTTGCACCGGTGGTGTTACTTTAAGTTGTTGTTGAACAGTTGCAGTAACAGGAGAAGAAATCACCTTAGAAACTATAGAAGCTGGTTGTCTCTTTGAAGCCATTTTAAACTATCTTTCTTTCTTCTTAAAAAAGGGAAAAAAGTACTTAAATCCTTACAAATAAAAAGACCAGGAAAAATACAATAAAAGTAAAAACTCCCAAGGCACTTTAAAAGAAAAAAAAAGGCTTAAGAAAAAAAAAACAATGTTGAGCATACGATTCAATCAGTCTGTCTTTTCTTTCCGGAGATAGGAAAAAAAAAAAAACTTTCAAAACGCCATTTTACTTTCACTCTCACTTTCCGCCCAAAGAAAAGAAAATGAAAAAAAGAAAAGAAAAGTCAGCTTATACTAAAAAGAAAAAAATTAAGGAAAATAAATCTCTAACTCTATGTAAAATCCTTTAAACAGTTCTGTCCGCTTTAAAAGTCACTCACCAAGCAGCTTTGAGTGCAGAGATGGTAGCGGCATTTCGCTTTGCTTCCGAAGAAGCAAAGACAGCTGAGAGGCGGAGAAGGCAATGAACTCCGAGGGAGCATTCTTTCTACCCCCCTAAAAAAAAAATCCAGGGAAGGTTAAGAGGTTCTACCTCTATTCATGCAGTCTCTACCCCTTCCCTTCGCCTGGGAAGGGGATTTCGAACTACGAGCCAGCTGATGAGCGCTGTGCTCCGCGGATCTGACACCGTCTCAGAAGGACGGCTACAAAGTAGCTGCCATCATCGCTGCTTTAACCACCGGAAGTCCAGATTTTGGAAGTAGTTTGCTATTGTGTCCTTCCTAGAGCTGATAGAGAAGAACTGGCCCAGGGCCTAAGGCAGTAGTGGCAAACCTATGGCACGCATGCCAGAGGTGGCACTCAGAGCCCTCTCTGTGGGCACGTGGACTGCCGCTGCCAGCAACTTGTGCAGATCCATTAGGCTGCTGTTGCCTGGAAAGGAAGCCTCACCCAGAACAAAGGAGGTGAAGCGGCCCGCTAGCAAGCTCAAGTAGAGGTGGTAGAGCATGCCCACACCCAGCAAGCCAAAGGCCACCCCAAGCAGGGAAAGCCAGATCCCCATCAGCGCCATGGCCCCCCAATCCTAGCTAGGATTGCCCGCCTCCCCCATCTATGCTGGGCCTCCTACCCACCGCCCCACCCGCCAGAGACCCCCTGGATCTCCCCCAACCTTGCCAGCCCCCACAGGCATTCCCCCATGAGCAACATTGAGGTGGCCATGTCCACCCCAGCCATGCCCACCCCAGCCATGCCCACCCAGTGTGCCATGACAACCAGAGCCATGCCCACCCAGTGCGCCATGCCCCCATGCCCCCCGCTGAGGGCACCACACTGCTGATGTGGCCTTGGCACTTTGCCATAAATAAGTGGGCTTGGGGTTGTGGTGGGCACTTGGTCTCTAAAAGGTTCACCACCACTGGCATAAGATATAGCTAGAACTCACAGTCTCTTGGTTTCTAGCCTGATACAGTATTTATGCTTACCACCTCAGAAAATATAACCTAAGCTAGTAAGTCAGGTAAAGGCAATGAACAGCTAATATTGAATTTAGCAGAATGAGACCTATTTTTGCTATGTTAACACAGATGTTTTAAATGTAACAATATATTCCATCAGAGTGTCTAGGGTCTTGATTACTCTTTCTTCACCACCATCAACTGGAACTGCCAGTTGGGAGGGAGCAATAACAATTTGCATTTCATATAAAAAACTTCAGAAGGATATCATAGGTCATGGTACTGAAGACTACCAAGAAATCTAATAGGACCAGATGGGCTGCACAAGCTCTGTTGGGTTGCCAAGCTTACAAAGGAAGGATGTCATTTATGTAGAGTATCATCCCATGTCTCTGCCACCATTGGTTTATAGAATATACATGGATCAAAGATAACAATTTGCTTAATAGCATCTCTTTTGTATGTTCTCTTTCTGATGGCTCTTATCAAGACAAATTGCCATAGCCAAAACAGAACAGACAATGCACTACATCTGGTAAATAATGTCTGCTTATCAGCCTGGCTTAACAATAAGGACATTAGGTACATTTATGTAGCAAGTTACTAGCAAAAAAGAACAAACCTTGATAGTTATCAACATAGAGTTTGGTGGCAACAAAGAGAGGACTGATTAAAATGCGTAAAATGAGTAAAATGTTGGCATAGTTTATTCAGTTTAAAAATAAAGCAACAGCTTCAAAGCAATAAAAACTTTTTAAAAAAGAGAATCCTGAGATCAGATTATACTACCCTTGGAACTAATGTATTATAAATGTATTCATTATATATCCTAAAATACAATGGAAAAGATTCTGTACAAACGTTTTAAATTCTATCTGGCTGCTAAGCAATATGCAATCATTGGTTATAATTAGTATAGTGACTATACTAATACTATATATTAATATATATTTAATACACCTAACAGTAAATGAACTGTTGGTTTATTTTTAAGTGTGATCTCCTCTCCTGTTATTTCACCATTTAGAACTTTTAATTAAGCAGATAAAGTATTACATTTTCCATTGTCACAATGGAGAAACACAGAGCAGATACAACTCTGCAGATGTGGTGGTCAAAATGGCATATTTCCATTGAAAAATTGAAAAAGAAAAATGTGCTATGATTATTATACAAAAACATTTCTAATATATTTCAATGGGATCTAATTCAAACAGGGAAACCAAATATGTATTTATGTTTAGGATAGTTCCTTGAACTCAAAAATATTAATTTCAAAGTAAGCATTGTTAGGATTAGACTGCAGATGCCAGTAAACTAAGAAAATGCAAAATCAAGCAATTAATGCTTTAACAAGCAGCACAATGATCTGAGTTTGTGCTGAAACATCAGTAACACTCAACATATCCTAACAAAAAGACAAAAGTAAATCAGAAACACAAGCTGTCATATTTCTCTTACCAAGCTACAATTCCTGTAGAATGTGTTATTTCAATCAACAATTGCTGAACTTTTCTCAAAGAAGTTTCAGCAATTGCTTCATTGTTCACTAGTGATTAACAGCCATCTGATGACTGCTTTGCTAGGGCCAGCATTTTTTAAAATCATAGTTGCTTTGAAATATACCAGCATAGTATACAAATTCAGAGATATTGTCAATATGTGAAATAAGATCGAATGGCTTGCTTTACAAACGCAAAGCAACTGAATGAACTTGAAAGCAATCCAATCATTTCTGCCCATCCCGTAAACGCTGGCCAACTGGGTTCACTCCAGGTTCCCTTTAATAAGTGTTGTCATCTTGAGGAGTCCAGGAAGCATGCTTTCTCTGTCACTGTAATGGTGTGGGAAATTACACTGGGAAGCAGGAGGAAGAATTGCATGCCAGTCAACCATCATGCAAAATGTATCTCAGCCCATAGAAGGAAAAGGGATGTGGGAAGTGTCTTAGAACAGGTCTTTTCAACCTTTTCACCTATTGTACCCCTTTTAGGATATGACCCTCCCCCAAAAAGTGATAAAGTACAGGTAGTCCTCAACGTACAACAGTTTGCTTAGTGACTGTTCGAAGTTACAATGGCACTGAAAAAAGTGCCCCCCAAGCCACAGCCGAGCAAGACACCTGCCTGCCCACCCGGCAGCGCTCTTCCTCCTGTCCGAGGTTTTCATTGTTGTGAGCATTTCTGTTGAGGATTGGCAGCGGGGTGGGGGGTTGATTTTTATTCTGCCCCCGTCTGCTGGGTGGTTGCAGCAGGTTTTGGTCACTTCACATGACTCTGTGACACTGTGACATCATAAATATAATCAGTTGCCAAGCATCTGAATGTAAATCACAAGACCCTGGAGATG
Organism: Crotalus tigris; assembly: GCF_016545835.1. Lineage (NCBI taxonomy): Eukaryota > Metazoa > Chordata > Lepidosauria > Squamata > Viperidae > Crotalus > Crotalus tigris. The sequence goes on along the minus strand of NW_024097533.1, from coordinate 52,735 downwards.
CTGCAACATTCCAGCTGATCGGTGCTTCTACTGGGCTCAGTAGAAGCACCAGGATCAGCGCCAAGCTCCAGCTTAGTCTGGCGCTAATCTTGGCACTTCCACTGAGCCCTGAAAGCCTTGAAGAAGTGCCAATCAGCTGGAAAGCGGCACTGATCCTGGTGCTTCCACTGAGCCCTTACAGCCCTGCAGCTCCAGCCATCTCTCGTTCAGGCTTCTGCAGTGCTGCCACCGGTTCAGCTCATTCTCCTCCCCCGCTACCACTTTTCTAGGATGGTTGCATACCACCTGCCAGGTGCCAATGTGCGACAGGTGGTACCCGTACCACTGGTTGAAAAGCCTTGTCTTAGAAGGCTCCCTCCTTATTTTCCAGGAAAGGAAAAGTAAAAGAGGGGAGACATGCTTTTAGATTTGTATGATTCTGCTATTGTAATTTTACAGTAAAGGTAGTATTATATTGGTTTATGCTTCTTGCTTCTCTGAAGACATTTCACTTCTCAACCAAGAAGATTCTTCAGCTCTGAGCAGATAAAAAGCGGAATGTCTTCAAAGAAAAATAAGAAAGTCCAGTTGTCTCATGAAAAAGCACCTTTGGAAAGACTTTATATTCCTAGAATGCAGAAAGATGTATCATTAAAGGCTGCTATTGTCATTGTAAACTTTGAAACAGCTATTCAAGTATGTCTGCAAATTGAAAGCTATAGTATTTTCAACCTTATCTGAAGGTCATAGTTGTGCATATGGATATACTATAATACTTGGGTAGAAATATCCCTGACTTCTTTTCAATCTTTGAACAAAGAAGTTTCAATTGTCAGAAGTCAAGTGAATTATTCCTTTTCAAGTTTATCAGGGAAATATTGAAGATATATGAGCAAGCCAACACTTGACTTTAGGTTTCAGACTGAATATGGCTAAAGTCTAAAAATCTGAAATAGTCCACCAATAAAGATATGTTACAATAAAACAAATGTTGGAAATCCATTCACACTCTTGAAAAACACCAATTCTATCATAAAACCTCAAAGCAATAATCCTCTGGACTCACCCTAAATTGGTATTTTATTATTAGGATAACCATGGGACCAAAAACTTAATCCTTCAGTTGAACTATACAGAATTTGAAAAATATTGTAGCAATAGAAACAAAAAGACAGAATGTGGGAAAGAAATATCTTTTGAAGGCAACATCATTATAAAGCTAAGACAAAGTTTCCCCTGTCCAGTTGTGTCCAACTCTAGGGGATGGTGCTCATATCCATTTCCTAATTGAGGGAGCCAACATTGTCTGACAATGCTTTTGTGGTCATGTGCCAGCATGACTATATGCCAAGGTGCATGGAATGTTTTACCTTCCCACCAAAGTGGTACTTATTTATCTATTTGCATTTGCCTGCTTTTAAACTGCTAGTTTGGCAGGGAAAATGAGGAAAAAATGAGAAGGGTAACACCCCTTAATTACTGGTTTTGAATCTTAGTAGCTTTACCCAATATGTTGAATAAATATGATAAATATGTTGAAATTTAACCACTATCTTTTCCATTCAGTATGGACAGAATGTACTGTACATTAAGATATTTGGTAAAGCATTGTCTGAAGTATTAACTAATATTTTCCATGGCTGCTGTTCTTTTCTCATACAAGTCTGTCTTCCTAGTCTTTCTTCTTATATAAACAAAGTTGATAGGCATTATGAGACTTAATAAATAAACTATAAATAAAAATTTATTTATAAAATAAATATGGACTTAATAAATATATGAGACTCCATGCTCTTACCATCAAAATAGCTGCCCAAGCAGGATTCTATGTTCTTCTTAGCCATGTTGCTATGGGATGATTCTAAGGAATCAAATCCTTCCCCTTTATAGTCTTTCTTTTCCTTTCTTTCTTTTTTTCCTGTATTCTCTCCTGTTCCTCCTCATTCCTTCTTCCTTCTTTAGTTCTATTCTCCCCTTGCCAAGCCAATTGCTGGCATGTGTTCAGTACTCACTGAGCCCATCCAATATCTGAATTTGGTTCTTCCATTTGTTGTTCTCTTGTACCATTTCACTCATCAGTCAAGGGCTAGAATCTTGACATGGCAACTCCTAATTTTGCTCACCAAAACCCTTACCTGGTCTTTTTACTGAGGTATTTTTCTTCACAAATAGGCAATATGAGACACAGTTTCCACTTCTTCTGGAATCACAGTTGAAAACTTGTTCCAGATAACCCTACAACGCTCTGTGTCAGCAATCTCCATTGAACCTGTACAAGTGACTTGGGAGTGGGACATGTCATTATTTGGTGCTTCTCCTTTCCTTGCAGCCATTTTCAGTCACTGTTAATACTGGAGGTAGAAAGCCCACAGCCCTTCACTTGTGGGATCCTACAGAGCTCTATGTTTTTTCACCTTTTGATTAACACCTCGTGAAAATGGTTAGCTATCGGTTTAGGATCAGTATCATCAATTTTTCTTGAAGTCTTCTCTCAGTGTCTGGAAGTTGTGTGGCTCTGAATGGGAAGAATAGAATAAGACTAATAATACTGAGTGGATGTAGATGGTTGGGGCCTCTGAGTCTGGGGATTTTCTGATTCTAATCCTGAATGTGGTTGTACTTCCTTGTTCAAGACTTCCTTGTGCAATCTGGTGATCATCTTGGACTTAGATTATTTACTCAAAGAGCAGGTGATAGCTGTAGCCAAGAAGGCTTTTGCACAGGTACTATAATGGGCAGTGAGAATAATTTTGAGAAGGAAGAAAGCCAACTAAGATAGCAGTCAGAGAAGAAAAAAATTAAGTCCAATGCAGGAATGGAACTTGAGAAAACATCTCCCTAGTTCTCTTTAGGATAAAGGCACAGAGAAGGTAGGCACATTCAGGATTGCAAGATTCAGTTACTGTACTGCTATAATTAAACTTGTTTTTGTATTCATAACTTTAGTGTTCAAGACTGGTCTACCTTGAAGGGCTGACATCAATTCAGCAATACTATTCTGCAAGACCAAGAGGCATTCGTTATCTATCATGGCACCTGTCATCTGGAATGATATCTCCCAGAGATCTAGATAGTTTGAACTCTGCTAACAATCAGTTCGCCATTAAAAACCTGAATATTGTTCTAGATTTGGGGCAGGGTTATGTTGAAACCTCTTGGATGTTTTTTGTTTAGAAATTTGTTCTTGGACCATTCATGCTTCTTCTGTTCTATTTTTTATATTTTTCCTACTTTTTATACTGTAAGCATCTCAGGGGGAATGGGAGTCAGATGGCTTCCAAATTAAATAATAAAATGAAATAAAAATGTCTCCCCTAGCAACATATTATTTGAATATATTATTTTGATGATAAAATACAGGGTGTACCTAAAATTAGGCCTCATAAAAACATATTGTATAAATTAAATAAATTAAATGTTTGAATTGGTTGCCATTTTCTTCTAAGTATTTCATTACTTTTTGATGCATTACTTTGAAATAGGAACAGCATGTAGAGTTATATATTGCTTCATAGTGTTTTATAGTCCTCTCTAAATGATTTACAGAGTCAGCATATTGCTCCCAACAATCTGGGTCCTCATTTTACTGATCTCGGAAGAATGGAAGACTGAATCAACCTTGAACCGGTCAGAATTGAACTGCTGGCAGTTGGCAGAAATAGCCTGCAATGCTGCATTCTAACCACTGTACCAGCATGGCACAGTGGTTAAATATTCCTAAGTGGAGAAACATTTTGTCTAATTCTAATGTTATGTCTCTTTTAGATCATCCATTGGCATAGGGGACTTGATTTTTGGTATACTCTATATATCTGTTCATGCCCAGAGCGGAATATCAGAGTTCAGGGGTGGGTGGCTATGGCCCCTTTATCAACTGAGGATTTCAACATCAATATGACTGGCTCAAGAATTCTGGGAGTTGAAGTCCATAGATCATAAAGGTGCCATAGTTGCCCACCCCTGGCTTAGTTCAATTCATGGTAGCAGCAACTTTGGCCATCAGATGTTGCTGCACTAAAACCTCTAGCCTATGATAAGCATTGCTGGAAGTTGTAGCCTGCTACATCTGGATGAGATACAGCTCTCTTATTCTTGGTTCAGTCCCAACATCATAGTTTCATATGATCCCTACTCTTTGGATTTAATATGACTATAAACTGAAGCTAAATTAGAGATGTTGAATCTTGTTAGATGAATCTCACTATATTTTAACAATGTAGTTTGCTGGAAGTATGCTATAGTTGCCTGGAGGGAGTAAGGAGGGAAGAAAGGAGTTCTAATACTTTTTCTTTCTTTCTTTTTGCCATTGTAAGTCATAATAATGGTTTAGGTCAATCAATGGGAGTCTCACTATATATTATACCAATCATGTTAAAAAATGCTATCCCTTTTTCTCCCAGGACATTATAACATTTATGGTTGTTCTAATGTTGTGAGCATATTAATCACAAGGAATGATAATTTCTAAAGGAACTGGAAAAAAAAAGAAAAGGTGTGCATTTTGTATTCCATAAAACATTTCTAGATGAAAAACATTAGAAGCTAATTCATTGAGAGGCTGTAAAGTAAAGAATTTTACAAATGGCCTTTTATGGCCGAATGAAAAGAACAGATATAGGATTGCAAAGACCCAGCTGAAGTTATGTGACAACCACTCAGCTTCAGATTCTGAGGTAAACACTATTCTAATTATAGGAAATAGCTGGGCAGAAAATGAGATTAAGAAAAAATACATTTTGAAGTATCCTTATTTTTAGCAGTGGGGATGTAGCTGGCTCAAATTCAATAACAGTAATTATGATGTGTGAATTGGCACTTAAGAAAGTAGCAAGGATTGATCAGACTGCACTAGCAGCCACCTGATGATCCCACCCCATCCTGCAGAACAGTAGAGTAAAAGCTTTGTATGAAATAGTTTTAACCACTGATGCTCATTCTTACTTCCATATTCATGGCATGGAAAGTATAACCTGAAGTGTTCGCTTAATGTAGGTAAAAGTACCATAATAATAATTAAAACAAAAAGAAAAACAAATGCTTTTCAATTGTTTTCCATTTTCAGAACTTAATTGGACGGATTGTGTTATTTCCATCTCTCTTTTCTCAAATCATCTGGAAAATAATTGTGATTTCAGTCAAGACTTATGAACAACTTAGAGATGCTCCCGACTCACAGCTTCTGTTCAAAGAGGAGGCAGCTGTAACCAGGAGGGACTTTTTACAGGTACATCTCATGCATCAGATATGTTCTCTCCTCAACTGGGAGGTCTTGCAGACAGTCACTGTGGTCTGGTGTGGACTGGTCATGTCAGTAATGGATTACTGCAGTGCACTTTACACCATTGGAAGCTACACCTTCTGGGACTGAGAAAGTGTGCATTGGGTTAATATGTTTGTTGTGTATGGTTTTTATTGGCTGTTTTTACTCCAGTACATCTTGTTTTGCTTATGTTTTTAATTGTTTATCGTGCATGGAATTTTCTGAGCTTCCCAGAGTCTGTTGGAATAGACAATTCTAATAAATTCATTTAAACAAATAAAATAATTTAAATAATGATTGAATTATGCAAGACCACCTAATGAGTTTTCTAATCCATTTTGGAAATTGCTTGTTAACTGTTAGCTATTAGGAACTTTTGGATCCACATGTTTTACAGCATTAGGTGAGTTTCCTTCAATCCTTAGTGAAAGACGTTTTAAGTACAAGTTTAATTTTTTATTTTTGATTTGGAATAAACAGCAAAAGAGTCATTTAAACTTTGATTTTAGAAAGTTATAAAAGGTCCAAATATTGCTCTAAAGATATTAAACTGATCTGTGTTTAGTGTCTCCATATCTCTGCTATTATGGAAAATATTTAATTGAATAATGTGATGATATCTGTGAAGATAAGGATCTGGAAGTTGACATGAAGTTTTTCAATCTTGTTAAATTTTGCTTTTCATATTTTTTACACAAAAGTATACATTCCTTACAGAATAACTATTTTCCCATTCTAAATGAGTTAACATACGAAAAATCCTAAAAAACCACAGAGATAGTTATCCTTCTTCTCTGACAGCAAAAGTTTCACTGTTGTATTTTGGTACTTTTTTTCTCCTTTTTGTTGGATTTACCATTTCATGCACATTAATCATAGCGGTGGGCTAGCTTTTTCCTGAGAGAAATATTAATTTAGTAGCCCTTTAGACCTTTCATCTCATTTGAATGAACAACAGAGGATGGTGCGGCAAGCAATGGAAGAGATGAAGGAAAAATTCCCATAGTCTCAACGCCAACTGAGAAAAGGGTAGCTTTCAGATGTGGAACCGGCCCGTCTACTTGCAGTCAGGCAGAGACACAGCTCTTTTGGGGGCTGGAACTAAGCGATGAGGAACAGCTGGGGCCAGTCCCAGATGCGTGGATGCGCAGAGAGGAGAGGCAAGCAAGACAACGGGGGTGGTGGGGCAGTTTCATAGGCAAAGTAAGAGACACTAAGAAGCTACACCCTGCCTGGACTATAAAGAGGAGAGGTGTGGGAGGTGCTGGTTGCCGAAGGCAACTGTTCATGCTATAGCTTTGTGCTTCTGTTGTTGGATTTCTTGTGTCAGGATTCTTGGACATTTAACCAGGTTTGTCAGATTTCTGTGTGTCTGAGTGACTTGAAACTTGAGCATTCCTGCTGAGAACTCAGAGACTGATCTTGTTTGTTTCAACAGCTAAAAGACTGGTTGGAGTTTGTTCCATAAAAGCTGTGTCAAAATAAAAGTTTTTTTTCCTTACAAAGTCCTGCCTTGTTCAATAAAAAAGGGTTTTCTTCGTGAGTAAGCGGTTGAGCAGTACTCGCATAGGCTGGGTCAGAACAAGAAAAGAGATGTAGAAGCAAAGCATTACATGATCATTAAACATATTACAAATACAGTATAATAGGCAAAGTAGATAACCACAAGACCTGGCAATGGCTAAGAGCAGGAAAATTGAAAAAAGAGAGGGGCTAATTCTGGCTGCCCAAGACCAAGCCTTAAGAACAAATGCAAACAAAGCCAAAACTGAGAATGTATCAACAAGCAGCAAACATCACCACTACAAAGAAGCTGAAGAAACAGTGGACCATATTAGTTAGCTGCTACAAGAACACAGACTAACTACAAACAACAGCACGACAAAATAACAAAAGTAAATTGGAATATCTGGATGATTGTGCGACAAAACCATAGTAAAATTATACAAACACTCTGAATATAGTGAATTATTTGGACACATTCCCACCAGAAGTTGTCTCATGAATACAAATAAGGGAATATAAGTATTATTTTTCAGGCAGGAAGGATGATATTTTTTAAATCCACAGTTTCTAAGTAACATAAGCTTTGTAAAGGTTCCAAATATCTAAAACTTTCCCTTACATTATATTTTCAAAAGCTTTTCCCTTAGCACAGACTTCTGTATTTTAGCTCAGATTCCTTCTTTTGCTTCTAATTTGTTGGATAAATCAGTTGTGTGAAGGTCTACTTGCTGAGATTCCTTTTAATAGGTTCTCTGTTAGAAAGTTTCTGGTCTTGTGGGATTATTTCTTTGAACCTTCACCACTAGCTCAATAACAATTCTTCATTGCTATCCGGATGATCTCTTAAACCTTCTCTTAGTATGGTAATGGATGATCCTTCTGTGTCTGAGCTCTTTTTCAACCAACAACCAAACCTCACCATTAGACTCTTCATTATTGAATCTTTTATAGCATCAACTTGAAGACTTTATTCCACAGAAACTAAAAGCTCTGCAGGCTCAACACATTCAACCAAACCTTTTTGGGGGACCATTTCATTACATTATAATTATACGCAGAAGTTACACACCAACTATAAACGTTATGAACGATAAAAAAACAAATGATGTTGTTTTCACAGTGAAAGCAATTGAAGGACAGACATCCTTCAATTGCAACTTTAAGAGGAGGAGGCAGAATGTATTTAATACTGCAGTAATGCATCTCATTCTCCTCTGTCACCCCCTGTCCCTCCCCCCACTATTTAGGGCAAAGGAAAGGACAAAGGAAACTACATAGCTAGAGGAGAAAAACATTGCAAAATCCACCAATATCAATGTCATTCCCAGGAGTTATGAACATAAACAAGAGATGAGGGTAAGTAACTTTCTTTTGTGGCTGAAGGCATCTGTTAATGAAAAATCAAGGAAAAAAATTAATTTCATTTAAAGAGTGTCACTATCAGCTCACTGCATAATAAAATGTGCATATTAAGAAATGTGATACGTGAAAGTACAATTTTCAATATTAAACAAAACCATGTTGTTCTACATATAAAGGGAATGGATTTTTCCCCCTAGCTCTAGATTATTTAGTTCCATAGCTTGTTAGATTTATATAAAAAAAAAATAGCTGGTAGGTATTATTAGATAATAATTCAGACCAATCAGATAAATTGGACCACAATACCTGGACTTTAAGCTGATTCATCTCCCATTGAGCTGTATTTATATTTATAGCCCCAGTAGTATCTTTTGTTTACTGTCTGAACAATAATATAAATAAAATAAATAGGATCTCATTCTCTTGCTTGTGACCCTGAGCTGAAGGAATAGAAATACTCTAAGGGTCACGCCAAAGTAATAGTAATAATCAAAATAAATGTTTAGATGTTGTATAAATGTCAGCCCGGTTGGCCAAACACCACCTTAAACAGAAAATGAGAAGGCAAGGATTTCAGGATGATTTATAGTTTGTGCCTTTTCTGAAGCGAGATAAAATGCTTAGGGGAATGAGCAAGCCATTGGCTGACCTTGGGAACATATGTCAAAAGAGCCAAATTTTCAGCTGGTGAAAAGTAGCATCTATGGTTTCTGTCAACCTTCTTTAATAATAAGCAATGTTAGCCACCAACATATGATAATGGCCTTGTTTACCAATATAGTTGCTGGTACAGTTAAACTCATAAATATTCAAAGCTATCTCTTGCAGAGATGCGGATGCTCACTTTCTCACAGACAGACCCACCTATGCAACTTAATTGAAATTCCTCAGCTGTTATGCAAGTCAACTTTTGCTCACATAATGGGATTTCTCATCTCTCTGTCTTCTCCCCTCCAGCTCGTGCACATATCCTAAATTTGTTCTGGAGAGTATTCCAGTCCTCTGGGGACAGTTTTAGGAAGATGAAAAGAGCTAAGAGCTGCTCAGAGCAGATAAAGAAAAACTAGTCACACTGAAGAGGTAAGAAGCACCTTAAAATGACTAAAGAGGAGAAACTAAAAGGAAACAAAAATCTGTTCTAGCACAGAAAGAAAAAAGCAGGAATTTGACTAGCTTTTGTATACAATGGAAGACAGTTGGCAGGGAAAAATTACCTGCAATTACAGAGAAAACAAAGGATAAAGAATGCTTGCCAATCCTCTTCCCCCATATAAGCTATGCACTAGCTAGCTAATTGCTTTCACATGTGATTTAAAATGCTAGCCCTACATGTATGAGGAATTATGCATCTTGATGTTGACTCTCTTGCTGATATGAGCTGATAGGGTTGGCACATTGGGTTTCTTCAGTTTAACAGTGTCTAATGGAGTTCCAAGGGTCTTATAGACCTGGATGTTACCCCAGGTCTTGGGATAGGGTAGTTGGGTCCCATTGCAAATTCAGATATAGACAGACAGACAGGATAGGCAGACAAACAGACAAATAGAAATGTATTTTGTTATTGTTGTTGACTGATTCACCATCTTGTTCTTTAATTGTGTTTATTGTAGTTGTTTTTGTTGGTTTTACTTTTTGAAGTATTGTATTTTACTGGATTCTCTATGTTACACTGTGAACTGCCCAGAATCACTCTGGATTCTAAACCAATCAAATCAAATTAAACTGCAAGAAGCATGGAATCTGCAAATAACTGTCACTGTCTATCTTTTCAGCTTCTGTAGGATCCAGAAAGATTAAATAAGAAGATAAGGTCCCCATATTTTCATAATCTAGTTCCATTTAGAATCCTCTTTCCTTGATGCTTCCCCATTAAATAGACATTGAGAAGAACTCTAACAATTTATTTCTCATCTCTTGACAATGCTATGAAAAAGAATTAATTATATTCTTTAAACCTAATTGGTATTCATTATTGATGTGGATTAAGGAATAAAAAATATGCTTAAAGAGTATTAGTTTTGAGGGAACAAGTGATATATTGGTGGCTGATGATGGTAGAAGGGTAGAAGCGAAGAAGGATTGAAATATGCAATAGAATATTAGAAATCAGTATGAAAGCACTGAAGATAAAAATAAAGAGAATGTACTGGATCTAAACTCAGAAAACTGATCAGGGATTTAAGGAAAGATATACTATACTATACTATATACAGCAGGCTAATATTAAGCTGATTGTTTTTCTTTCATTTGATTCAATCAAGGTGTACTTGTGAGATCTTCCTTATTACTTTAGAGATAGTTCTAGTTTAATGAAAGTCAGTTAGTGACTATTCAAAGTTATGACAGATCTTGACAGAGCTACTTATGACCCAATTTCCAAGTTCTGATGGCCACACACCAAAAAGCAAAAGTCCATTAAATTTTATCAATGATACATCATTATCTATATTACCTTGATCAAATAAACCAATGTTATATTCCTTCCTTTTAAAAATCTTAATTTTCAGTCTAATAATCTAATATTTCTTTTCATTTTTTTTTTTGGTTCCTTCTCACAAAACCCTTCAAAGCTTTAACAAGTCCCTTTTGTAAATCCAATATAGGAAGATTATCCAGGTCACTTTCTTGGTTTGTTATTTGTATATCCCTTCTAATAATTAACATATCACCCATCCCAAATGGTGCTTTTTAAAAAGGTAACTGGACTTTGTTTTGCTTGAAGATGTTTTGTTTCTCATCCAAGAAGCTTCTTCAGTTCTGAAATGTCTTCAAGCAAAACAAAATTTAGTTGCCTTTTGAAAAAGCACCTTTGGGACAACCATGACCTAAATGACTGAGAATCTCCATATACATTTAACACATCAGCCATATCCTTTTGTGTGTCCAGTATGGCATCTTTTTCCATTTCATTCTTGTACCTTGTCATTTTTAAATCCACTTGCAGATCAGTCTCAGTCTTATCAGGTAAAACTGGTTCTTCTTTCACAATGTCTTTTAAACACAGACTATCTATAGATACAGACATTCTTAAAATTAATTTCTGGATCAAAAATTAATAGAAATTAATAGAAAATTATCCTTCACTATAATGAATGTTAAAATATTTTGCTCCATTCTGTCCCATAGAGAAGGTGATACGGTTTTACCACAGGGACTTGGAGCAGGCCCCATCTGGCTGCAGTATATCTAGGCAGATAGGCAGAAACCATTGGAAATAGCTGAACCTGCAATACCCAGTATTTTATCAGTTTCATTATTTTTAATCTAGATGTTCTTTTCATAGAAGTTAAGTTGGGATGTTCACAATTTTGAACGAACTTGGTATACTCTATTTCCTGCATCCTGACTGCAGATGCACAACTTTCTAAATTCTCTTGCTTGGACATGAAGGTTTTGAGCGGATTTTTGGAGCCGTACTGCAGTTTTCACTGCAAAAACAGGCTTGATACAGTTGCATATAGAAGATTAGGTGATTCTGACAGCTTTTCCCTAGACTGTTTTGTTTCATAATACATTCTTATGGGCCTAATGATTTGCTGCAAAGTACAGATGGTGAAAGCAGAACTATTCCCAACAAACAAATCACAAGTGAGTACACATTGCTTAGCAAAGGTAGGCAATTAAGATTGTCCAAAAATACTGCTTCTGAAAATAACTTCAGAATCATTTTTCCCTGGTAACAAGCATACGGAATGTAAAAGTTATGATAATGTGTAAGGTTGGAGTCTGTCTGAACCAATATATATATCGAGAAAAGCAATTAACAGCTACATGTAAGGAGGGGGATATTCGTGTGAGTACATTTTGCTAATAATGGGATAATAACAATAGCAATGGCAATATAGAAATAATACTTTTGTCATGCTGACGGCCAACAAATGCAATTTTAATAGCAGTGATCTTAAAAAATTATTATCTTTATAAATAAATAATAATTGAGAGAGTATTTATAAACTTCCATCTTACCGTCCATGAAAACAGACCTCTAACGATGAATTACCAAGCACAAATTCCTATGATCCGCATCAGGCCACTGGTCCATCTAATGGAATTGATCTGTTTGTGCACAAACACATTCTCTACCATCGATATAAAGCTGTGTGTGTGTATACATATGCATCAGTGATGGGATTCAAATATGTGAACAACCAGTTCTCTGTGTGGATGCCATTTCCAGAAGTCTATTCTGGGCCTGGGCAACAATAAATTAGCTACCAGTTCTGCTGAAGTGGTGCGAACCAGCTGAATCCCACCACTGATATACATAAGCATATACATACAGATGGATTGAGTTGAAAGAAGAATGGGTGAGAGGCTGAAGCCATTTTTTTTTGTTTTAAAAAGTGAGATGCATTTTTCTTTTTCCTTCATGAAAGGAAATGTAGATTCTAGCTAGACTTTTTTCTCCAGAATTTATGCTATTATGAGTTCTCTGGGAATCCATAACACCAAATCCATTCCTAGCAGTATCTGAAAGGAATTTTCTTTGTAGAACTCTCTATAATTATCTTTTTAAAAATGTGTTATTGGCCCAGGGTTTTGGTAACATGAAATATAATGCAAGTAGCCCTCAACATACAACTGCAATGAAACATGGAATTTTGACTGGAAATTGTTTCAGTCATAAGTTGGGCCATCACATGACTGATCTCAATTTTATGACCATTTTTCATTGGTTTTTAAAGTGAATACTGCAGGTTAAGTGAATCACATGGTTATTCGTAAATCCAGCGTATCCAATGGGCACTGGAAACTGGCAAAAAAAGGTAACAAATTGTGGTCATGTGAACATGGGGCACTGCAAGCACTAGTAAAGTTGAGCTGGTTGCCAAGCACTCAAAATACATGATTGTGGCTCCCTGTGTGTGCAAGTGTGTGCACTGCACTCATAATTTCAAGGACAGGTCATAAGCAGCCTTTTTGAAGTTCATCTTAACTTCAAATGATTGTTAAGCGACCAGTTATAACTTGAGGACTATCTGTAGTTCAGTTTCAGGAGACGTCATGTTCACATTATGATAAGCTTTGCGGTTTCCCAGTATTTGAAGACAGAGACACATTGCATTAATTCTGAGGGAAGTGGTATGCACAGATCTAGAAGTACCGTGAAAGTACCTCTCAAGATAAACCAGATGGGTAATACAACCAGATAAGTTAATTCTGCTTTATTGCAAAATTATCTAAACGGAATCTTGGATGTCTGAAAATAGATTTCTCTCCCCAGCCCCTTTGCAGCCCAAGAAACTAGGATGAGTCTCTTCTGAGCTACTTGCTGCATCCACTTTGTTGGGGGGGGGAAGTAATATAGAAATAAAATAAATCAATACATTTGTAGCACTATCAATTTAGATTACCATTAATCTTCAGTTTATGACCACAATGGAGCCCAAAGTTTCTGTTGTTAAGCAAGACAATTGTTAAGCGAGTTTTGACCCCTTTCATGACTTTTCTTGCCATAGTTGTTAGGTGAATCAATACACTTGTTAAGTTAGTAACATGATTGTTAAGTAAATCTGGCTTCCTCATTGACTTTGCTTGTCAGAAGGCCACAAAAGGTGATCACATGACCTCAGGACACTGTAACGGTCATAAATATGAAGTTGACAAGAATCTGAACTTTGATCATGTGACCATGGGGGATGCTGTGAAGGCTATAATTGTGAAAAACTGTCATGAGTCACTTTTTTCAGTGCTGTTGTAACTTCGAACAATCCACTAAATGAATTGTTGTAAGTTGAGGACTATCCGTACTTCTCTACAGAATTCTGGACAGGCACGAGAAATATTTTAATCTAAGTAATAATACGTAATAAGAAAATGTAATGAGGTCTGATAATAATACATGTTGTCAAAAAAATAATAAAAATATATTAAAAATCATCTGTTTATAAACTTATTAGTAAGAATAACTCTCTCTCACACCCCGTATTTTTCTTTCCTATAAGTGGGAAAGCTGTCTTGTGAACACATTCCTTTGACTTGTTCATAAGAGAGGGCTTTAATTTCATTGCAAAGAAATAGACTGACGCACACACATTCTCTTGAAATGAGTTGCTGTGCTGAAGGAATTAATATGGGCATAGAACAATGTCTGTGGTTGAACAATATATTCTCATCATCGTGGATCCAGTGAATAAATCTAATGCAACATTAAGAGTGAAATATAATAATGATAGACATAAATTCCCAAATTTCAATAACTGCATGATTGCACTACATTTCCAAATTTTCAAAACTTTTCCAAATTCATATTTGCTTTTTCATGGGTTTTTTTTTTTTTGTACTTTTAGTTGAAATTTATGTCACTGCCCCTTGAAAAAAACAAAAACAAAAAAACTCAAGGAAATTGTAATTGTGTCATACAGACTCAAAGAAACCATTTAGATGGTGGTATTTGCATACTTCTGCCAATGAAAAAGCAATTAAATCCCATTGTAATATCAAAGTTTCATTAGCAGTTTACAGTGGTGAAAATCCCAGAATGAAATCAAATAGTGGTAAATAATTGACAACTAGGACTAGGAATAATCTTCTATTACGTATTCTGCCTAAAGAATTTCACAATTATTTTTTTCCCATAAGAAATTGTTTTGATTGGGATAGCTGGTTCAGGGTGGAACTCGTTGAAAGAATTAAACCTGATTGAAAAGTGGCAGGATTCACACATACATGAGGCCCTTCTGCCTGTATTCTCTGACCTCATGTTCTTACTAGAAGATCTGAATATGGAAATGGTCCTATCCATGGTCTGATTTATTGGGCTTCCATATTTTGTGCAGAATCCATTCATGCTCATGTGAACATGAGGCTATTTCTCTAGGAGGCAAGCCCATTTCTAAACTTTCAGAAATCAGGCTAAGGCCTGTAATAAACACTAATGGTCTGTTTGATTTTGTTTAGGATAAATAAACTATTCCAGTGTAATGCACTGGAAAAAGAAATGTAGTGTGCATTCTATATTTAAAATATCCCTTTCTGCTGTTTTGTTGGTCAAGGCTTTCATTCTCATAACCTTTACCTGGTCAAAATTGTGCATCACAGGGCAACAAGTTTTGAACCATGATAGCTCAAATGGGTAACTCATAGAATGCATCCAAAATTCAGGACCCATAAAGCATGACTCCAAAGGGAATGACATTTGGGAAAATTGTGACCTCTTCAATACTGTCAGGCTTCTACTGTGATCAGATGATGCTCATTTGGAACATTCGATGACAGTTTCCCAGCCACTCTCACAATCCTTCATTCCTTCACCCATCCAGCAGCAGACACTCACTTGCTTGCTGGAAAGAGAGGGAGGGAGGGAAGGAGGGAGGAAGGAAGGAAGGAAGGAAGGAAGGAAGGAAGGAAGGAAGGAAGGAAGGAAGGAAGGAAGATTTCTGATGCTCCCTACCAGCTTCTCCAGAGGAAACCAAATGAAAACAGCAGAAAATTGGAAGTCTCTTCCTTACCAACTGTTTTACCCACCCATGCGATCCTGTTTCTCTGTTTAAGTAAGGAAATACCTCTGAAACAATGACCCAATGAGGCATGGATTGTAAATAGTAGCTATTATTGTGCCATAACTCTTACGATATTTGAGTTTTAGAATATTTTAAATACTTGGAGAGGACAACATACACATAAAAAGAGGATAAACATGAAATCCAAAACTTTGTTAAACAGATTAAGAATAGCTACAGGGATATTTATAATAGATGCTATGCAAAATATATTTAATGGATCTGAAATAGTCTATTTTACCATACAAGACTGGCAAATATTTTCTAGGGTTCAAAAATCTGTGGGTGTGTTTGAGCAGTGGCCTTAGTGAAAAAAACAATAAAACAAAACACAGTCATGGCAATAACCTGTGGTGGTATCTTTGTTTCTTTGATAATAATGGCCAGCTCAGCTTTCAATGCTTCAAATACTTCTTATACCTCTGAAGAAGGCATGTAGCTAATGAACATTTTATTTTCCTATGTTTCCTACAGTGTATCTGAGTTTATTTTCTAGGGGAGATAATAGCAGACCTGCAGTGAATCTCATTAACTACAATTTTACAATTTAAATTTTACAATTTAACAAGTTTACAGTCACAGAAGCCTCAGAAAATATAGCATTGTTAGTGGAATTCCCAAGAATTTCCCAGACAGATGGCAGAGTCACACTGAAGGAGTTGAGAGAATAAACCTTGGCAAAGTGGAGCAATTAAGCAAACTGGCAACAGTCATTTTCCCTTTCTGGATACATACTTTTCTTGATAGTGACCTCCTAATTCTCTCAGGTGCCCGAAAGAAAGGCTGAGGATCTATAGACGCTATCTCAATAGACTAACTAACTCCTGCTTTTATTTATTCACACAGCCATACCCTGTAATTGGAGATTCCGGCCAATTTAACTTAAAACGTTAGAACTTCGATGTAGTTCAGTCATACATCTTCAGGGAATGGCCTCTGTAAATTCACACACAAAACAAATTTAAAGAAACATACTGAAATATTTGCTTGAAAATAAGATTTCATTGGAAGAGCTGTGAGTGTGATTCATTTCCTAGACTTGCTCGACTATGAATTCAAACTTCCAAATTTGTCTGAAAACAAGGAACCATTAGGCGTGATTTATGAATTTTAAAAGTGTTATTCATTTCAGTTGCCTTGGTACAAAAACTTTGTCATGGGAAATCTGCTAAATTGGTGTGTCACATTGATATATGTGATTTTAACAATTCATTAATGTAGAAAGTCAGCTGGCTGAGCCTATAAAGCTTTGCCTTCTCCTCTATGGCCTTCCAATGCTTCCTAGAATAGTCTGTCTCAAGAACTTAAATTTGCAGGAAACTTGGCAATTAAAATAGTTAAAGTGTTCAACCCAAATAATATGACCTTCTTCAGATGTTTTTAGATATCTTGAATTATAATTCTCAATAAACATGGACCCTGAATTGTACCTGAGTTAATATGAGGTAGTGATTAAGGCAATGGATTAGGACCTAGATTCAAGATCCAGGTTCAAATCCACTCTTAGCTATGGATGCCAATTCGATGACTGAGCTAGCCACCTCTTAGTCCATTCTAATTCACAAGCTTTTTGCTCAGAAAGAAAACTTGAAGGAAGGATATACAGAAAAACAAGACAGGGCTTTGAACACAACGTCCTGGCTATGATTTTAATTTTTTTTGACCATATCCTGAAGCCTATGTTGGTATAGATTTCATTTTCAACGTTTCTTTTGGAGGGTTGAAAAGGTAGATTTTGCAGGCCTATGGACTTTGGGACCTTCTAGTGCACTTCTGTATGAGTCCTGGAAAGTGAACCTATATGTTGTGGCCATGATTTATCCTCTTTAGCTTATCTACCATTATAATAATCTACTTCATAAATTGTAAAGGTATGTGCTCTATGATTCCCCCCCCCCCAATTTGATTTCAGGTGGTTTCATAGATACGTCAATGCTGTTTTCTTGGAAACAGTGTGGAAGATGTTTGCCATGCCTTATTCTGGGAAGGTTTTATGACTTCCAAGTCTATACCCCTATAGCCCATAGATCAGGCATGTCAAACTTGCAACGTCACGTGACATAGCGCAACGTATCGGGCCAGTTTTGCCATTGCTGGCAATGGGGTGGGCGCAGCTTCCACGTGACGTGTCTGGCCCATGGGCCGGCAGTTTGACACCCCTGCCATAGATTATAGACCATAGACTATGGATTGTTTCCTAGAACAATCCTTTTTTCTAGAGCCAGAAAATAATACCATGATGTGCTTCCATTTTCAGAAATGAATGAGCATTCAATCCTAAAATAAAATCTTAATATAACATTAAATCCCCAAAATCTATCTCCCAACATATGGTATAATTTCCCAAACTCAGGGGAAAAAACTATGAACAAACCCATTTATTCAATAGCAATACATTTTGCAGTGTTGTCCTGCTTATGCAGCCCTTAGAGTTCCCAAAGTATGAAGTATCATGGTTAACTCCCACACCTTAGTTGAAGAGAAGAAGCTTTCTCTCTAAGATTTTAAATAGGTTTTTTTTTTTTTTTAGGAAAGGGGACAAATCTCAGCAACACAATGTTACACTGTAGTGATGCCCATTGGGCTAGGCATCTTTATTCTTAATAATGCTGAAATAAGTTGTTATTCTAACACAAATGTAGTCAGAATGTCACTCATCAGGAAACAGAGACTATCACTTCTTGTTCATAGTATGAAATAAGTAGATTTAATTGCAGCACTGCTCACCAAATCTCTTCGTTCTTTGGAGGCCTTTATATTTTAAAAGCTCTTAAAATTGAAACAAAATGAGCTCTTTCTTATTTATAGCTCAGAACAGAAATCATAAATGACAACAAATTAATTAAAGGAGTTGCCTGAATCAAAACTGAAGAGGGGAAAACTATGCCTAAGAGTAGGAAAGCAATATGGAAAATTAAATTAAGCAGAATTGAATTATCTGATTTGACATTAAACTAAACCCTGCTCTCATTTAAAACTTCATGACCTTCTATTTCTCCTCCCCCCCCCAACCTCAAACTAGATGGCTGGAATTTGGCCATCATAATTAACCATAGTGAACTACATTGATGTACTCTCCATTTCATCTAGTGTTATTGTTACTACTATTACTACTGTACAACAAAAATGACATCAGCATATGATCTTTAACAGTTTGTACTACTGCTGAATTGTTTTATTTTTAAAAATTTAAGCAACTTCACTAAAACGCAACCTGAATTTCCTCTTTTGTCAAAAAAAATAAGCCCCAATTGCTTGCCTCTTTTGGCAGTTCATTGGACATCCCTGTCCTTAGAAAATAAAGTGAGCTACTTAAATTGATATAGCAGTGTAAAACATTTAATCCCAATAGAGCTATAGAAGGAAAATTCTGTACTTAGATGTATATGCTTGCAACAGCATTGATCAATTCTGAGCATGCAGTTCCTAGAATAATGAGGAACTTTCCACTTAACATCTCTTTTTTTAAAAAAAATCCAATCAAGTTTTTTTTTAAAAAATGTATTGCAAGGAAACTGTTTCTTGTAAAGCCTAACTCATTCTTATTTTCCACATATAACTTTCTCTTTTCCTCCACTCTCTCTCTCTCACACACACATATACAAAGAAGAAAGTAATTAATGCTTTTGACATTTTCGGGGAAACAACTTCATTTCTCTATAGTATATTGCTTACTGCTATTTATGCAATTTGCTAACCATATAAACATATATCTTTAATGGATCAAGATATAAAACTGTAGTGGTGATTTACAATGACATCTAATTAGGACATTAAAAAAAGAAAGAAAAAGAAAGAAACCAAGTACCTTATAGTTATTGTATATATTGGTCTTGCTATTAGCTTTATAGATTTTTAAGAGTTTGGGGGACACCACAGGGACCAGCCAGCTTCCCCATAAATGAGCATCCGCTTTTCCCCCTTTGAAAACTGGTTTAAGATGCTTATTGGGCCCACAGGCCAAGTGAGCTGAATTAATGAAGTATAAATGAGTTGTTATTTTATTTTTTTAGAAGCCAAGTTCAGAAGCCTGCCAACTTTTAAAGGCTGGTTAGGTATTAAAGCAATTTTATTAAAGGCTGGTAAGTAGTTCAATCATAGAATATAGTTCTGGCTAGATATTCCTCTTCAGATCTGTTCCATTGATTTAATATTTTGTTATAAAATGCTTTTAATGGCAGATATTGACAACCAGTTACTCCTTAAGTCAAAATAATTATTGGCATCATCGTTGGATTACATACACAGGTTTTCTTTTTACTGCTTATTTCCCCTAGCAACACTTATAAGGAATAAATCTTGCAAAAGCCCACCCGATAGACTTTTTTTTTTAGTACATTTCTAGATAAAGTGATGGCAAAATTTAATCTATTTCAGCTCTATGTATTGTACAGTTGTTTATATAATGTAAGGGAATGGTGTCAAACCAAATAGGAGTGTTCCAGAGCAAACTGCAGTGAAGAAAGAAAGAAATATTAATGAAGTATTTTGAGAGTATTATTGTGTTTCTTAAACAACAAAACAGACAATAGTTGAACCATTAAAAGAAAGCTGAGTTCCTCATTTATTTTCTTCAAATCTCCCAGGATGCCTAGCTAGGGGCAGCAGATTGAGGCAGCCTTCTCCAAACTGTGTTATTAATTCTCTGAAGTACTTTGTACCTCAAATCAGTCTAATGTCATCATGTGCTTTTTCTTTTCTTTTTTTAAAAAAACTGCTCTTCATAAAAATTTCCTGAGTTTCATCCATGATTAAAGGTTCTGAAAGTTGCATAATTTCCAATATTTTACAATATGCTAACATCTTGGAATTAATATTGGAAATTATAAGATTTTTTTCCTTGTTTGCTTTTTCTCTACGTTTGAGGTTTTAATCCAATCTGTCTTTCCATAAACAGATTGTCCATCTCCTATTATACTTATCTCCTTGTTTTGTAAATTCCACCAATTATCTTTTCCCTTTGATGCCAGATAATCAATATTTCAGGAAAGGTCTGTTTATTTAATTAATTCTGCATAATGACAAAAGCACTTTCACCAAAATCTTTATCTTCCAAATTAATACTATCTCCTCTATCCATTTACAACTATTTAGTTAAGAGCTTAAGCTCTCTACTGTTGTTTTACAGTCTTTCAAAAGTATTATTTTTCTTACTTTTTGTATTTATTTTGCGTTCAGAAAGAAGGCTGGCTCACAAAGAAGTTTTTGTTATCCTGTTTTTTCAAAGACTATTTTTAACTATAAATTGATCTTAAAGTGATTAAGAAAGTGAAGGTTAGTATTCTTTAAAAGTGCTTAAAGAAGCAAGAAGTTTTTCTAGTTACAAGGAAACCACAAGACTTCCATCCCACAGTATCTACTCAAGGAGCAGTTGTCTGAGGTAAAGATGGATGATCTCTTCTGATCTCCTTTATCTTTAGGAAAGACTTTCATAGATCAGAAATCATTCACTTTGCTGCACCATCTCTGCTACTTTGAAGACATAAAATCTGTCATAGAAGCCTACCTATACAATCCTTTGAGAAATAACTATTTAGAACTATTGATTGCATTGGCACTTACATATGGTAAATTATTCATATATACTATTGGATTATCAGTAGTCTACAAAATCTCAAAATATGGAAACAAGAGGTTTTGGTGCAACATCATTAATAATAAAACCGGCTGAAAGATCTGTCTTTCAATCAGATTTCTAGTCAATGTCGTAATAATAAAGGTGAGATATAAATAAAGAATCAAAAATTTTAAAAAATGTGAATTTGAACTTCCTTTCAGCTATTTTCTTTGAGCACTTCTGAAGAGAATCCAAAGAAATTTGATAAGGCTAATAAATTTTTTTTCTTCCAAGGGATGTTTACACATGAGTGAGCAAATGAATGTAGCTGAGTACTCCTATATGTGTGTATGTATATGTATATGTATGTGTATGTGTATGTATATATACAGTATGTGTGTGTGTGTGTGTGTGTGTGTGTGTGTGTGTGTATATATATATATATATATATATATATATATATATATAAACACACACACACACACACACACACACACATATACTGTATATATACATACACATACATATACATACACACATATAGGAGTACTGCTCTGGCATTAAGAAAATATTAAGAAAATATCTATATCCTGGCGTTAAGAAAATATCTATATCCTGGTTTCTACCTTTATTCATCTGGTACAGCTTTAGAGAAATGTCAACCTTATCTATGATAATGCCAGCAGTAGAGCTGTGGTAAATGCAATGACATTTTAATCAAGAAACGCTAGACTTGATAGAGTTAAACTAGAAAATAGTTCAGCCTGAATATTATTGCTGTTGCCAATCTCATTCCAACCAATATTAAAATAAAATTCCTTTGTAACATGGAAGTCTCTATACATCTCTTTTCTTTAGACAAATTCCCATTTTAATCAAATATGTGCTTTCATGATTCAATGAATTCTCTCTTCTATGTCAAAGCAATAAGCATTCTGCCATAAATTGCAAAGTTGCTCATATCAAAATACTGAAACTCTGTTCAATGACAACAAAGCTCAGAAATTTTACTCTTATTAGTGTGTGTGTGTGTATGTATATATAAGTAATGTATATCATTGTGAAATAATTGTGTAATTATTCTCTCTTACTGTGGTTTTTTTTTATCATTCTCTAGTGCGTCTACTTTGGAAAAGATAGATTGGAACAATGGGAATTGTAAGAAAAAAGGAATTATTATTATAATGATTATTCTGGATAACTGGAACCATCTTAATCTGTTCAGGATCATGATTCAAGAATATATTACTTAGAGATTAGGACCTGAGCACAAACTAAATGTGGAAGTAATTTTAGAATATTAATCTTATTTTTTCAGAAGTAATGAGGAAGGGAGAAAAAGAGGAGGTAAAGAAGGCTGTTCAAAATATAGTACGGATGTAATTATATGTTGAATATTTTTACAGTTCACACATTATTCTAGTTGATTACCCTTGGTAGGATTAATTTTGGCCTCTATTGAGACTGTTGTAATTTTAGATGAGTAATCATTCAAAGGGTTCAGCATCTTTCTCTATAATGTGGCATTTCTATGCTGCAATTTCTTCATTGGTCACAGAGATACAATATTATATATCAGTAAGCAAATATTTGTTTGTTTCAAGATGCACACTCTCTCACACACAAACATCAGAAACAATGGCAAAAAAACACAGTTGGTCTGAAAAAACAGATGATTTAGAAAAAAATATGTTCTCTCTTTCCCCCTTCCCTCTCTCTCTCCCTCTCTTTCTCTATCATCATCATCATTGTTATGTCCCGAGCCTTGCAAACGGCTCGGGGCTTTTGCAGGCAGTCCCGGGCAGGTGCAAAGCTGCCCGGGACCAGACAGGCTGTCGCCAGCGCCGTGCGCATGCGCGGGTGCTGGCGCGGGAAAAGTATCGCATTGACCCGGGAAATGCCTATATAAGAAGCTGGGAGGTTTTGGGAGCTGCTGAAGCCATCTACTTGTAAGCTGAACACAGAATAAAGAAAACTGAGAACTACAACTGCTTCTCGTGTCTTGCCTTTCCGTGAAGGACTCAACACTGGCGACGAAGGTGGGATGACTTACATCACCTGGAAAGGAAGAAGTGTAAGCTTACCCAAGTGAGTCCTGAGCGGCGGAACGGCGTTGACTCGGCAGCTACTCGCCAATCCAGTGCGCATTCGGGGGTAGGCTGGCTGATAGACCCGTCTCCTGAAGATGGCAAAGGTTGGAAGGCTTTCGGAGTTCGACGTCTCACATCCAGAGCGGTGGGAGTCCTACGTAGCCAGGGCGGAGAACTACTTCAAGGCAAACCAAGTGAGGGAAGAGAGCTTGAAGGCTGCCACCCTGCTTTGTGTTTGCGGTCAAGACGCCTTCGAAATCGCAGAAAACCTTGCAGCACCTGTTCCAGTAGAGTCTGTTAGCTACGCAGATCTAAAGAAGCTACTGAAGGAGCACTTCCAGCCCAAGATGTCCGTCATCGCATGGCGCCACACCTTCGAGCAGAGGGATCAACGATCCGGTGAGTCGGCCAAAGAATTCATCGCCGCATTAAGGAAGGCCGCCAAGCACTGCGAGTTCAAGGACCTCGAAGAACGACTGAGGGACCGATTCGTGTGCGGGTTAAGGCATCGAGATCTACAACAGAGGCTTTTTGCTAAAGAAGAATTGTCCTTCCAAGATGCCTTAAGAGAAGTCACCGCAGAAGAACCAGCATGCGGCGTCGTCAAGAACATGCGGCCGATCAGAAACAGTCCAGAAGTTGCATCCGTGCACCAGGAAGACGTCCAAGGAAACTCCGAGGAGGATCCGGATGAGGAAGTCGACCGTCTCCACCCCACGAAGGAAGGAAATCAGAAGGGAAGCTCTTCAGCTCCACTCAAGTGCATCGGCTGTGGAGGTCGCCACAGGAGAACCGACTGCAAGTTCCGCTCCGCTACCTGCCGGGCATGCGGCAAACAAGGACACATTGCAGCTGTGTGTCTGGGCCGACGAAAGGTACAACCTCAGGAAGAACTGCGCCTGAAAGGTACCAGGGTCCCCAGCCAGAATAGGGTAGGTTTTTGCGCTTCGCGAAGGAGCATCCTCAGGACAGGCACACACAAGCCCATTAAGAAAAAGCTGTCACTCAAGGTGAAGCTACAAGCTCAGGCCAAGTTAAGGCCTTCTGACATTGTGTTAACAGATTTTCAAAATTCAAGAGTGTGTGTTAAGGGGGAGGCCACCCTTAACGTGCAATACAAGAGTTTTGAATTAGAATTAAAGCAAGAAGGGTCCCTTTTGCTTTAAAGAGTAAAATTGACACTGAGTTAGACAAACTGATCCAACAGGGAATTCTAGAACCTGTTGATTCCAGTCCTTGGGAGACCCCCATTGTCACGCCTCTAAAGGCAAATGGGGACATTCGTATTTGTGCTGATTACAAATGCACTCTTAATAAGGCATTGCAGCAACATGCCTATCCTGTTCCTGTGGTCAGTCATATCCTGGCCTCCCTCAAGGAGGGGCGCGTTTTTGCAAAGCTTGACCTAGCTCAAGCGTATCAACAGCTGCCTGTTGATGATGATGCTGCTATAGCTCAGACTATTGTGACCCACAGAGAGGCCTTTAAGGTAAAAAGGCTACAGTTTGGAGTGAATGTCGCTCCTGGGATTTTCCAAAGCATAATGGAAAACACACTACGGGGTATACCAGGGGTTTGCCCCTACTTTGATGATGTCTTGATTGCCGGAGACTCCACACACATTCTAGCTGAAAGGCTAAGGGCTGTTCTGTTAAGATTCAGGAAAACAGGCCTCAAGCTCAAAAAAGACAAATGCAAGATTGGGGTGCCTTCTACTGAATTTCTGGGGTTCAAAATCGATGCTGCTGGGATACACCCTGCTGAATCCAAACTAACTGCTATTTTAGAAGCACCTAGGCCAAAGTCTAAGGCCGAACTTCAGGCCTTCCTGGGCCTCCTGAATTTCTACATTTCCTTCCTTCCACATAAAGCCAGTGTAGCTGAGCCTCTTCACAGGCTACTAGACAAGTAAGCAGTGTGGCACTGGTCACAAACACATGAGGCTTATTTTAACAAAGTCAAGGCCTTGCTCACTTCTAACAGTGTACTTGCACATTTCAACGAGTCCCTTCCTGTGTGCATCGCTTGTGATGCGTCCCCTTACGGGGTAGGAGCTGTCCTGAGCCACCTCAGGTCTGATGGAACTCAGGTTCCTGTTGCATATTACTCCAGAACATTGTCTTCTGCTGAGCGCAACTACGCTCAGATAGACAGGGAGGCTCTGGCTGTTGTTGCTGGAATTAAAAAATTCCATGATTTTCTATATGGCAGGCATTTCACGGTCTTCACTGACCATAAGCCTCTGCTGGGACTGTTTACCACACGTAAGCAGACTCCCCAAATCATTTCCCCTAGAATGCTTAGGTGGTCTATTTTTTTTGTCTGCATATGATTTTTCTTTACTCCACAAGCCTGGGAAAGAAATGGGCCATGCTGATGGCCTCAGTAGATTGCCTCTGCCAGTAGTAGAAGCTGACCCTGCGCCAGCTGTCAACATTCTATCAATCCAAGCCTTGCCCGAGCTCCCTCTTAGTGCCAGGGATGTTGCCGCTGAAACAGGTACAGATCACACACTTTCACGTGTCCGTTCCTGGGTTTTGTCTGGTTGGCCTGAGCACTGCCCTAGTCCTGAGTTTCAGAGTTTCTGGTCCAAAAGGAACGAGCTGTCCATTTCTCAGGGTTGTCTGCTTTGGGGAAACAGAGTTGTCATTCCCACCTCAATGAGGACTAGGGTCTTAGAATCCCTCCACGAGGGTCATCCTGGCATTGTTCGTATGAAGGCTCTTGCGCGCAGCCACTTGTGGTGGCCTGGCTTAGATAAAGATATTGAGGCTAAGGTGCATGCATGCCACCTGTGCCAATGATCTCGCCCAGAGATGCCCCAAGCTCCCGTGCATAGATGGGAGGAAACACAGTCCCCATGGTCTAGGGTGCACATTGACTACGCTGGGCCCTTTCAGGGCCAGTTCTTCTTGGTCCTTGTTGACAGCCATTCAAAATGGCTTGAGGTTGTACCTGTCTCATCCACCACCACTGCAAAGACTATTCAGGTACTGAGGGGGATTTTTGCTGCACACGGGCTTCCAGATGTCATTGTGTCTGACAACGGCCCTCAATTCACTTCCTCCGAATTCCAAGCTTTCTTACAGGCTAACATGATTCGTCATGCCACGTCTGCACCCTTCCACCCGTCCACCAACGGTATGGCTGAATGTATGGTGCGCATCACAAAGGACGCCTTGAAAAGACTCACCTACGGGGACTGGCATCACAGGTTGGCTGACTTTCTCCTTTCTTATCGCACCACACCGTCCACTTCTACAGGGAGAAGCCCAGCTGAACTTCGTTGGGGGCGTCAACTTACTACTAAACTTGACCGGTTGCATCCGGACAGATTGCCTTCATCTACCTCACATCCTAGGGCACCTAGACAACTACTTGAGGGTGCCCCGGTCTGGACTCGCAATTACGGGCCTGGTTATACATGGGTCCCCGCTTCTGTTTCCAGGGTCACGGGTCCTCTCTCCTATGAGGTAGCCCTGGACAACGGTCGTGTCCTGCGCAGGCACATCGACCAACTCCGCCCTAGGCGGCATCTTCCAGCTGAGACTCCTGGGTCTTTTCCAGGGGGGAGGGGGACCCTTTGGAGCAAAGGGAAGGGCACGAGTTGCTGCCCATCTCCACTGATGGAGCCACTGACGGCCCATTTCAAGCTTCCGCAAGTGCTCCGAAAAGGAATTCATGGAGCTTACCCACACAACAGGCACTCACGCCTACTCCAGCCAGGGAGTCACCCCGGGGGCATACTCACTTTCCACACACATCACACAGCACTCCAGTCATGGAGGATACCTGGGAGCATCCCAACAAATCATTCCCCGCAAGGGAGCTGGCACACAATCCCCAGAGTTGGCCTGACCTTACCCCAAATCCTACAGGGGGTCAAACATACAGGGAGGTGGTCGAGGAACCAAGTCCCGACTACAACACCTCTAGCCCAAATCAGGAAGTAACTGAATTTTGGGAAGGTACAGAATCCCACACAAGCCCGGATACAGAACGGGACTTAAGGGATGGACAGCCCTCTGACAGGTCTTGGTTGGACTTAGGAGGGTCTGCAGAAATGCCCAGCAGTGGCTATCACTTCAAGGGGCCCGAGGGCCTACAGCTAGGCGGGTCAACCAGGTCACAAAGTGACAGGAGCCCTGGCCTGACGAGCCCGGTGGGCAAGCAAGCAGGCCAGGCATTGGGGCAAAGTCCTTGGAAGGCACCAAGGCATGATAAGGGGAACAGGCTCTTGTCACTCCTCAGTCAGGGAACACCTGTCAGAAACCCAGAGCTGAGAAGGTCACAGAGAGCAAGGAAATCTCCTAAATACTTAGAAGATTACATAACATTGCTGGCTAAACAAAAGCCAGGTAACGATAGGAGCACTGGGAAGCAGAACACTGCATAAAATAAATGATTATATGTTGGTAGTAGTTTTAGCCCGGGGGAAAGGGGTGTTATGTCCCGAGCCTTGCAAACTCTCTCACACACAAACATCAGAAACAATGGCAAAAAAACACAGTTGGTCTGAAAAAACAGATGATTTAGAAAAAAATATGTTCTCTCTTTCCCCCTTCCTTCTCTCTCTCTCCCTCTCTTTCTCTATCATCATCATCATTGTTATGTCCCGAGCCTTGCAAATGGCTCGGGGCTTTTGCAGGCAGTCCCGGGCAGGTGCAAAGCTGCCCAGGACCAGACAGGCTGTCGCCAGCGCCGTGCGCATGCGCGGGTGCTGGCGCGGGAAAAGTATCGCATTGACCCGGGAAATGCCTATATAAGAAGCTGGGAGGTTTTGGGAGCTGCTGAAGCCATCTACTTGTAAGCTGAACACAGAATAAAGAAAACTGAGAACTACAACTGCTTCTCGTGTCTTGCCTTTCCGCGAAGGACTCAACAATCATCATCATTCCTGTCCACTAAATTGTTTCTTTAAAGGTGCAGAATAGAGGAAAAACAATCTTTTCTCCTACTTTCCATCCCTATTCTCTTGCCATTTTGTATATAAAAGAGTTATGTTAGAATAACCACAAACTCTCTTGTGAATGCAATTATTCACAATATGTTTTCTTGTAGCTTTTGATACATAGGTATGTATTAATAATGTAAATTTTTGCTTGTTCATATATCACTGATTTTGCCAGTTAAATGTTAGTGATATTTGCTGAAGTTTCATAAACAAACATGAAGCTGTGCATTTTGCTGGCCAAACTGAGTGGCCAATTTGCTTGCTCTTATCTGAATGCAGAGATTTACAGGGAGCATGCTGAGTATAAACCAAAATGGAAATGCCATTAATTTTTCAACACTATATATTTATTAATTTAAAAAAAAACCCTCAGAATTTCAAACAAACCAACAAAAATCTGAAACAGTGGAAAAAGTTCACCTATAGGTGACTATAAAACTTTCAATTTTAAAAAGAAAACACTTGCTAAAAAAAAGAAATTAGCATTATAGTGGAATGTGCCTACATTTGATATGAAACTATATATTCCTGTCACAAAGAAAAGAGAGGAAAAATGCTCCAAAGAAGAATCTCATGGGCTACAATTGCTAGAGCTCCCTCCGGAGTTACAATTGGAGTTAATTGTGCTGTTTTTACAAAGGCAATACACTGTCAGAAGACAAATAATGTCGGTGGCTGAACAAAAGTAATGCAATGACTGCTTCTATAACTGGAAATGGGCTGATTGTCTCATACTGCTCAGCCTTGTTACACTCCAGCTGTGTTTAATAGGGAGCACTCACAAGAACAGTCATTCTTGCATAGAAACAAGTTGACTTGCGTAATGTATGCTTTGACACTGTAATCCAATCTATTTCCTCAGAAAGGAAATGATCTCAGATTATCAACTTCTGCCATTAAAGTTCCCCGCCTCCACTCACTTCCCCACCTTACAGAGGAATTTGTGAGTGGAAAACACAATGGTGGAGCTGCTGCTTGCTAGAACTGGCTGTTGTAACTCCTGGGTCTCAACTGTCTGAAGATGATGCTGGCATCCAAGAATGTTGAAATTATGCACAAGGGTGGCATTCAATTGTTATTTGGCATACGAAGCCAAGATGCCAACTTTGTGGTTTGGCTGGAAATGAAACAAGCTTCACAAAGTACACTATAATAAAAATAAAGTTGCTCAGGCTATAAAAAATACACTTTAATTCCACAGAAAGAATGGCCAGGATTAAAGATAACTATCTGAGAGATAGTATTTTACAATATTCCCCCATTGTTTCCCCTCGTTAGTTAAAAGTGAGGGGGTCACAATGCTAACCTTCCATACCCAGTTTTTCCCCTTCATTGCCCTGTTCTATAAATCACTGGCCTGCTTCCTCCCCCAATGTTAAAAGTACAACTAATAAAATTGGCAAACATAATATAGATGATATCTACATAGGTGTTGTGAAGGACCTACTCACTTGACTGGTGAAATAGCATAGGTATGTAACCATCACTGTAACAGAATAGCTAGAGGAGACCTGATTATTTGGGCCATTTCAAAGAGTGACTTGCTAAGTGATTTGATTTCCAGCCTCACAAATCTATTAAAAAAACATGAACATTATTCTAATTACCATTTTTAAGACAAATGTAAAAGAAGTACAGTATTAAAGACCTCATTTTTTTTCTTTTAAAGATCTTCTTTTTCACTACCCAGTGACACTTAAAACTACATGGAATAATTACAGTTAGTCCTTGTCTTACAACTGTTCAAAGTTACAAAGCCACTGAAAAAAGTGACTTAGGACCATTTTTCAAACTTACAACCATTATAGCATCCCCATGGTCACACAATCAAAATTCAGATGCTTGGCAACCGACTCATATTTATGACGGCTGCAGTGTCCAAGGGTCATGTGATCCCCTTTTGCAATCTTCTGACAAGCAAAGTCAATGGGGAAGCCAGATTCACTTAACAACCATGTTATTAATTTAATAATTGCAGTGATTCACTTAACAACTATAGCAAGAAAAGTCGTAAAATGGGGTAAAATTCACAAATGTTTCACTTACCAACAGAAATTTTGAACTCTATTGTGGTCATAGGTCAAGAACTATCTGTAGGATTTTACTTCATTTAACTATTGATTGTTGCCCCAGATGGATGATATCTATTATTACATGTACATTTCATTCCAATATAGAAAGTATTATTATTACACTGAGTGCGCACTGTTTGAATATAGCCAAATTCTTACCAGCACATTGAAGCCTCTTAGATTACAGGAAAATTGAAATAACCTTTCCTGACATACAGTTATGATTAAAAATAATTTAGCTTAGGAGTTCATTTACAATCAATAATATTATGATTGCTAGACCATCTATGCAGTAGTAATCCTGTTAAAGTTACAAACAATTACTTTATATAATTGGCGTGTGTATTGTGTTCCACTATTTTAAATCACTTTTGCAAATGTACTGAAATTGCAATTCAATTAAATTCCTTTTTCACGCTTCCTAGCAGCATGGGCAAGATTTGTCTATGAGTAGCTGAAAGCTGCAACAATTCTCAAATGTCCTATGTTAGGGAGCAGGTTGAATCTCACTGGTCTGCTACAAAATTATTTTCTAAGTAGATTTCTATCTTAAGGCTAAATTGTTATTCACACAGACCAGGAAGAATATTTGATTGAATGCAATGGAACTGAAGAATTACATTGGTTTAATTTTTACCCTTTTTCTTTTAAACATTGCATATCAAATACTTTAATTGTTGATTTCATTCCAAACAAGATGTGAATTCATATCTTTTTTACAGGTTATAAGAATATCAGATGCTAACAGCAGCACAGTTAGAACAATTAGCCAATGGAACAACCTGCCTCCAGAAGCGGTGAATGCTCCAACACTGGAAGTTTTTAAGAAGAAACTGGACAGCCATTTGGTATAGGGTTACCTGCCTGAGCAGGGGGTTGGACTTGATGACCTCCAAGGTCCCTTCTAACTTTATTATTATTATTATTATTATTATTACATCTTTTATAAGGGCAATATTTGAAAATTCCTACGATATCACAATAAAGGAATGTTAATGAAGATGACAAAACTGGCTATTATGCCCAAGTTATGCCCAAATCCTTCTATAATTGGAAGCTCTTTGTGGACTTTTTGCAGGATATGGGAAAAAAACATCAAATTTTGACATAGGGATTTGATGGTTGTTAAAATTTAAAAGGGGGGGAAATATATATTTTTTATTTCTCCTTTTCTTTTGGGGGGAAAAATAGACATTTTATTATAGTCCTTAAGAGTGAAAAGTAAGCATTCTTTATATCCTTGGAAGAAGAAATTGGAAGTTATTCTTTGTATGTATTTGTGTTTTGTACGCAATGTTTTACGATGGCTGGAAGTGCTTTACGGATTGTAAAGCACCCTTTCCAAGGCCATTGTAACTTCAAATGGTTATCCTCAACTTGTCATAAGTCACGGATTACCTGTAGAATTCAAACAATCTGCTTTTGTCTAGTGTCTAAGTAAGCTCTCTGAAGAGATTGCTGAAATGATTTCTGTTTCATTCAATATCTTGATGACACCTGCTATATGCTGAAGAGCTTCCTTGTTAATAAGAATTTCGGTTTTTTTGTTTTGCATTTTTTGCAATAAACTGGTGAAGAAGGAGTTGAAACAGTGCAATGACATTTTAACGATATTGCTTTTAGTTTCGGAGAGGGGTATTTGGATTCCATTCGGGAAGCAATGTTGCTTGTGCAGACATTTCTCACTCTGCATCTTATATTTGGTCTTTTTTTCTAAAAAGACCTTTTCTCCAATATGAGAAAGTTGTACATTGTGGGACGGTTTTATTACCCTCCCATTCCATGTTGAGGAAAAAGGAACCTTCAGCAAGTGTCAGGATTAATAAACTCCAACCAAAGAATTGCCTGTGAACTATGTTTGGATCTATTTTGCCTGACATCCCCAATGCCACATCAAAAATAATATGGTTTACAGCAAAAAAAAAATTGACAAGAAACTTTTGAGATCCTAATAAAAGCAATTACAGACTGGAATTCTAAAGAGACAATTTCAGAGCAAGAGCATTCAATAAATGCTCCACTGTAAATAAAGTGTATCAGTATAAAAAAATAAAGTAAGGGTTTTCTATTTTTATCAGTATAGAAAATAAACTCACATATTATTACTACATGGCAATATACGTTTGCCCCAATTTTATGTAAGAATCACTCCATTGATTTAATATTTTGTTATAAAAAGTTTTATTATAATGTTTAACTTTTAAAGCCACCCAGGGAACTTCTTGAAAGATGAGGCTTTTTTTAAAAGTAGAAGGAAGAATATATTTACTGTACATAGAAGTTACTTTCACACTAAAGCAATGGTTCTCAACCTGTGGGTCGGGACCCCATTTGGGGTCGAACGACCATTTCACAGGGGTCGCCAAACAACGCAGTCCACCATTTTTTCCCCCTTTTCCTTAGCTGTGCTACTCCCTTTTATTCTATTGGGTTTTGAAAGCCAATAGAATAGACTCTCTTGAATAGAGTCTAATTCTATTGGCTTTCAAAAGCCAATAGGAATTGTCCAGGCTGTCTCTGCCCTGTTGAGCCTGCCAAAAGTCCCATTCTGCAATCGGTGCTGCACCAGTTGAGTAATCCTTGACTTATGACCGGTTGTGTAGTCCTCGACTTACGACCAATTGGGGGTCGCGGCATTAAAAAGGTTGAGAACCACTGCACTAAAGCCTAGTGAGCTGGTGTGGTTATTCATTGCCTTTTATCATTTATTTTGTACCTTTTGGCCTTCAGAGTACTCAAGGAATGATGTAGATTTTAACTCAGGTAGTTAGATTCAACCCCTGTCAATTTTGTGATATACACCAGAAACCTACAGTCTTACCCTTTCTATGCCCAATTAAATAATTAACTTTCCTTTTAATTTATATTATGTTCATATGTTAAATGTATATAGTGTCAGAAAACATTTTCAACTAGTCATCCTAGTTAAGTTTCTGTGGTTTACAGAGGGAATTTTGAACTCAATTTTAATTTCTGGAACCCAGTTGTTTTCAATGAAGTTCAGGAGAGAAAGGTAGCAATTTTCTAGAAGAAGTCACTAAGATAATGCTTGAATGCTAGGAAATGTGAATGGAAAGACTTCTAAGTGACGGTCCTCAGAACTGGAGGAAAGCAGAACCTCCACTGGAGAGTGGCTGCTGTTAGACTCCTTGGAGTCAGTATAGAAATCAGAATTAAGGGTCATGGCCAAAGAGAAGACCTTTGATGCAAGAGACAGAAAATAGAAAATAAAACTTGGGATTAAGAGTATGCTTGAAAGTATGCATGTAGTGTGCATGTATGTAATATATGTATGTAAAAGTGAGCTGTGCTGTTGAATACAAGGCTTGCCAGACTGAAAGGCATGATGGAGGAACACAAACTTAGGAGGATGAACCAAGTACAAGAGAGTAAAAAAAAAATTACTACATGAGATCTTTGTGAAGTTTGCAAGGGAAAAGGAGAACTGGTGAAATATTTATTGTGCCTTTGACATATATTGTACCTTTAAGGAGATTGCTCAGTATGTTGTGTGTATATATCTCTGTGAGAGAAGACCAGCTTGTTTCTCAGCAAGCTGTAAGTCCTAGTTCAAAATTATTTTTCTGTGATATATTTTTTGTGTGATATAGTCTGTATATCTTTATTTTTGCTTCTTTAATATGAGTAACTGAAGTTGTTCTTATTTGTTTATACCTGGAGGTTTACAAAAATTGTAGGGTGATTTTTAAAGAACAGAATGATGGAAATTGCCTTTTAAAGAAACCTCTCCCCAACTTGTTCAACTAGCTTGCGATGAATTTGGAAGGATCTTGAGGCAGATCCTGGGGGAGACAATTTTTCAAACCCAGCACAGCCTTTATTTAAGAGAGTTGCTACATTTAATTTAGATAGGCAGATTTTAGTGCACTGTAAGCAGTTATAGAATAAAAGTTTTGCTATTTTGAAGTTTATTATTTATAAACTTGAGGCTTAAAACAATCTTTAGGTCACACTTAATGACATTTTTTAAAAAAAAATAAATGAATATTTATTTTAAATTACAACTGAGACACTTAAGTGGGAATGAATATTCTGGAGAATTCTCCATATGTTTTGTATATTATTTAAAGGCTATAGCAATCTTGAGCAGGACTACAATTATAAATAAATTTAATGGGCTATAAATTCTATTTGTCAGTAATGAGACTCACTCTTAAGACCTCACTGAACAGTATGAGTAGGAGGACACCATTTAAAGCACTTTCTCTCCATAAGTTCATACATTGAGGTAAGATTAAGAACATTAAGGTCACCCATAAATAGGATGTAACTTTGAATAAATATATTTATGATAGTAGTGATGGTGGTGGTGGAATTTACAGAATGACTTTGTATTTTAAGGTTTTAATAGATCTAATAAGAATTTCAACTGTTGGAGCAGGGTTTTTCAGTTAGAAAAAAATCACAGAGTCTCTGATCAAGAGGCAAAGCTCTAGGAATAGAAAATTAGCTTTTCATGCTTATATTTGAATGCCAACAAAATTGTTTATAAAGAAGTCTATTCTTTGGGGAAAAGAAATGGATGTTGATGTCTCTTTCATAATTCCTGTTTGAATGCTGAGAGAGAGAGAGAGAGAGAGAGAGAGAGTAAATAAATTCACTGACACGCATAATCTTACAGTTCTTGAGGTAAATAAATTCACTGACACGCATAATCTAATTTTTAAAGCTTCTGTTATTGCAGATATATTAAATACAAAACCAAAGAATGGCTTCAAAGAAATCAGATTTTTTTTCCCAGCAAGCTGATAAATATATTTTTCCATATGAGTAAACATGATCCATAAAAATAATGTTATGGTGGCTAAGAAACCAATTCATTTGGGAAAAAAAAATCATTATCATGCTAGAAAATGCTGATGCTTCTGCAGGAAAACCAATAAATTTACTAATGTTTAAACAAGTTAATAGTTTTATTGGTTTGTGCATTTCTATTTCAATCTCATTAACCAGATTTTAAAAAGTCAGGTAGATTAATATTTTTACTTCAAACCAGAGCCAAGTTCATTGTTATAGTCTGCATTGTAAAATAGTTATCAAAAAACAATAAAAAGGAAATACTTCTAATAAATGAACTTAGCAAATGGGTCTGACAGTTTATTTGATGTATCCATTTGATTCGAGTTCTTGGATTGCAAGGTAAGGCTTATAGGGCTCAACTAAATTAAAAATTTTACAACTGGATACATTTGGATATGTAGAAGATTAATGAATGACATGCTTTTCTCAAGAAACAGAAAAGCACAAACACATAACGAAGTATGGGCAGTTCTATATTGAGTTAAAGAACTGCTCTACTTAGCCCAATATAGTTTATACAATGATATAGACCTGCTGTATAAAGCAGTTGATTGCCCCGATTCATTTAATGGCTATAAGTCATTTGAATATTCAGTTGCTCTGGAGACTTGCATTGGCACCAATGCTTACTCTAAGAATTTAGAAAAGAAGGCCCTGAATCCACTGCATGCTCAAGGGAAAGAAAACCCTAGGCAATCAGTAGAAACTGATTGGTGTGGTCATGCCCAAATCCCCCATCCAGTTATCAAAAGTTCCACAAATTGGATGTTTTCTATTCTCTTCTAGAAAAGCCAAGTTTTTATCAGTTTTATGAAGGCCATGAAAATGAGGGGTGTCTTTCCATCAAGGAGCACACAGTTCCATGGGAAGAGATGTTTATTGCTCTCTGGCCATCTAAGCTGAAAGGGCAGAGTCTGTCTGTCCTTCCACCCATCCACCCACCCACACACCTATCTATCTATCTATCTATCTATCTATCTATCTATCTATCTATCTATCTATCTATCTATCTATCTATCTTTAATCTAATAATGTAATGTAATATAATATAATATAATAATATAATATAATAATACAATACAATACAATACAATATAATTAATATATCTGTCTGTAAAGGTAGACCATTAATAGCATTCAGAAACATGCTAATAACCAACATACCTCCTGTAGCAGTGATATAATTTAGTAGTAATGTGACTGAAATGCATATAGGCCATTGCCTTAAAAAAATAAATAAAAGGGATGGCTCCATGCTAAAGTTAGATATACCATGCATATGTCAATCAATTCAGATAAACTAAAGTACAAATGCTCATCAGGACTATAATGGATCCAAGCACACCAAATCATATAATAATCTTCACTTGTTTATTTTCTTTTAGTGCACTGTGTTGTGTTATTCTTATTATACATTTCAGTCTGTTGTAAACCAGCCTGAATTTAGAAGTGAATAAATTTCATAGCTGAAAAATAAATAATTAAAAAGTACCTAATGAAATTATGTCTAGCCTTATTTTTGTTGGCATGTTTGCAAAATTGAATTATTCAATTATTCCTCTTTACAAATTCCATTCAAAAGACTGAAAAGAAGAATTGGAAGTTATAAACTGACACAAAAGCTATTCACGTGAGCTTGAAGTATCACTTTATTTGTGAATATGTTACATCTTCATGAATGAAGAAATCATGGGCATAAGTTATTGCTAAACTACAATTTCCAGGATCCTTCACTATTAACTCTCTGTAAGAGGTTTGTCACCTCTCTGTCGATGACAAAAGTATCAAATATCTGGTAAATATACTCTCTGAAATATTTTATCATGTTTCTGTCAGCCTAGTCAAGTGAAGAAAATGCATCCTGTCAATACAATCAGCGCATCCATGACACCATGTAGAAAA
This sequence comes from Crotalus tigris, assembly GCF_016545835.1. NCBI lineage: Eukaryota > Metazoa > Chordata > Lepidosauria > Squamata > Viperidae > Crotalus > Crotalus tigris. Next base: position 15,730 of record NW_024097533.1, on the reverse strand, counting down.
GTGGCACGGCTTGCAATGTGATTGTGACAATGCTGCTTTTGTTGTTCCAGCCCTTTTTCATCCCCTTCATTCTTCACAGTAAAATAGAAAAGGCATTTTTTAAAAATTTTCTGGGAGACATGCAGTAGTTTCTTAATTTTTTATTTTGTCAGTAGGTCTATAATTATATTTTATTTCTCTGGCAAATTGTTTCTTGTTTCAGTATTGTTTCTAGGAAAAAAAACATTCTTCCAGATCATAACTATATATACATTCAAAATAGTTAATCATGACATCAATATCTGTAGCTGTCTGTCTTTACCGGCCAACAATTTGAGGAAAATTCAAGAACAAATTAGTACCATGCAAGAATAGTTTTAAAAAATATTTTTAAAACTATACAAATTCTGACTTAAGGAGGAATAAAGAAAAGTAATAAGCAAGTGAAAAAGAAACACAAAAAGAAAAATAGAAAAAAACGGAAAAGATTCTAAAGCAGATCCAGCAATTTACAGCCCCTGAGTCACATCCTGGCCTCTCGCTATTTCTGTCTGGCCTGCATGAGGTCAATTGGAAATTAGAAATTAAATGTAAATAAGTGTGACACAGGAGGTGGGAGAAGACACAAAATCAGGTCTGACCAGACAAAGGCAGAGAAAGTGCTTTTCTTCACCTGGAGTAGCCTATGATGGAGGCAGTAGCAGTCATCACATGAGGGGGACTAGGACCCTAACCTTAACCCTAACCCTAACCCTTGAGGGTGAGTGAGTGGAACGCAGCCAGGAGCTATTGGTCCACAACAGTCCCAGTTCTTCATGTGGCTTCTTGGGGAAATTAATTGCCTATCCCTGTTCTAAAGCATGATTGATAAACTTCCTATTTTTCTCTTCCTTTAGAAACAACCTGAAACTGGATTCCTGGATTCCTAAGGCAAAAATTTGGTAACTGGCTTCATTAACAGGAAACCTGTGGTAAACATATCTTAAAAGCTAATGTTTTCAATGCAGTATATCAGCCATATTGAACCATTCACGCTGTATTGTTAGAATACTCTAAAATCATTCCCAAGCTTATACTCAGAAGAACTGAGGCATTCCAGTTATGCCCTTTATAGATGTTCCAATTTGGTCATCTGGATCATATCAAAGAAAGATATTCCAGCTACCCAAAGCATTATTAATATATACAAAAATGTTACTATCAGCATGTTGCATTGAACAGCAAACAAGTAATAATGGGAGGAAAAAATAAAATTGTTGCGTCCTTTCTAAAGTGTTCTACTATTATGGCATCATTCTCAGTGTTTACTAACACCCAGTGAAGGTAAGTAATAAATGGCATGTGTACATTCATGCGCTCAAACTGCAATATTTTTATGACAACTCTTGGAAAGAGTGAATGTAGATAAGTATTCTTATTCCGCCCCCATATATAACAGTTTTGAAGAAAACAACAACAAATAAAATACATCTTTCTGATGGATTCCTATGTGTGCAATAAACCAAGTGATCAGTTCAATGAATATAAATTTTATAACTCTGCCCCCCCGGCAAAGTATATTTCATTATTTCTTTATAACCAAAAAGCAAGTGGCATTCAGTAGAAAATGCACTAATGTGTTGCAATGTAACCAAAGCAAGATGACCAAGTTCACAGTAGGGCAATGCTTGATATGGGATCCTTTTTTTATATAGAAGAGATTTTGAAGGGGTAAAAAAGTCATATAGCAAATGTGATTGCACTAATATTTTTAATTAATACTATGTACACAGCATTATCTAATAGGAAGCATTTACTGATAGCAGTAAACTGATCATGGCACATGGAAAACTGAAGATTCTATATTTTGGAGACAATTTACAATGACTGAATAATCAAAAGGATTGTAAGAAGAATGCACAGCATGGGTTGTGGATGTGAAGCAACTAATGGCTAAAAACTACTACAGATTTCTACATATTCCTTCATTCCCTAGCACATTCTCCCTATTTATTTTAGTTGGCTGTTAGTAGAACTGTGAAAGGATTCAATTTTTTTTTCTTGCCATTCTCAAAGTTACAGCAGTGGTGGGATTCAAATATGTGAACAACCAGTTCTCTATGTGGATGCCACTTCTGGAAGCCCATTCTGGGCCTGGGCAGCAAAAAATTAGCTACCGATTCTGCCAAAGCGGCGCGAACCAGCTGAATCCCATCACTGAGTGACAGCCACTTTTGAATGTTGATTGGATAAATACTGAGATGAAACCCAAGTAAGTTTCATTTAAGCACCTGACAGCACCTTCCATACTTTTGACTGAACCCGAGGAAAAGTAAGCAAAATGGATCTGCTTTGATAGGAGATCAACATGGCTAAATTTAATAAGAAAAATTATTGAAGTATGTAAAGAATGAACACTTTCTCAAAATGTGTTAAACGTTTATGTTGAGATGTTGTGCACTTGGCATTTTTCTCTGGATACTGCTCACAGCTGTAGAATTTTTTAAAAAAATTCCATATAAATTAGAATATAATAGCAGTCAAATAATCCAGAAAATGGCAACGATGTAATATATAAAAAATGGTTGTGTTCCACAATAAATCTTTCAATAATCTAGGCATCGTTTACTGTTAAGGCTGCCACAGGGCTTCAGACAAGATATTTGTTTGAACGTGTCTAAGACTGTATCTATGCAAAGTGAATCTTTAATCATTGATCTGTTCTTCTTATGTTTGTGTGGAAAATGGAAGAAAATATTTAGCATTTGTTCATCATTTTCAAATTGCTAATTATCCTCATTTTTGTCATTCTTAAATTGATTGCTTTTCTGTTTTTCATATAATACAGTAACTGTTCGTCCAGCTGAAGGATGGGAACATATTTTTTATCGAATGGAAGATTATTCATTTTGGGAAGATTCTTGATATAAACTGTGGTGGCATAAGGTATTTCTCAAACACATGACAGTGAAGAAAACATTCCCAGCAAACTGGATTGATCCTTAGTGGCAACAGGGGGATGAATCAGAAAGGCACCTGTGGCTCAGTACATTGCTTATATTCATTGGCCATATTTAAGAGACAGTATAGCTAGCATGCTGGCCTAGAAGCAAGGGATAAATAATAATAAGTTCATCTAGATGAGTTTATCAAAAACATTACACCATGTCTGCCTCTTTCTTTGTCTTGTCTGTGAAAATGGAGAGGGTTATCTGGAGATTTTAAGGTAATTTGCATCCCATTGGGACAGAGCCATTTAGTAGATCTTCTTATGGGCTGTTGTGACTAAACAATTTCTTATCAAGGTGCTCATGCTTGCTTGGAGCTGGATACCTTACAACTTATCTGGGAACTCGAGGAGGTGGAAAAAACTTTCTGCAGCATGAACTAAACTACCTAGAAGCGGGAAATATGTTCAGGGGGTTATCAAGGGCTGTTATTCTTAGAAAATTATAAGAAAAATGCTTATGTGATTTGTTTATTTTTAATAGGATGCATCAAGTATTCAATGAGTATTACCAGTCTGTATTAAGGGACTAGTAAGCTTTCTATCCTCTGAAACACTCCTTGCCTCCTCTGGGTTTCCATATAGTTGGGTCATTGGTAATAATGTCTGATACTTTATTTATAAGACACATCTCTTCATCTGTAACATTTCAGAAAGAGCAAGCACCTTCCAGAGATAGTCGCTGAAAGAAGGAATAACAGAATGATGAAAGACAGAGTTGGAATTTTAAATGTTTCAGTTGACTGCATTCTACATTAACCTTCAAAACACCTCAATCTCGTAGCATTGGAGAGCTATTGTTTGTCCATCTGCTTTTCATTTTCTATTTCCCTTTGCCTTTTGTCTTCCCTCACAAATAATGTAAATTATTTCTATAAACTGTAAGGCCATTTCATTTTGTGCTGCATAATAACATTTTGGTTTGATCCTGTAATGGTTATTTTGAGGAGCAGGCTAATAATGCACAGACTTCAGTGTATATACTGAGCCTAATCATCAGCATGAATATGCAATTTTAACATTATTTTGTGCAATATAGGCAAAAAAAAGAGTATGGGCAGGAGAATAAATGCAATAGTCACCAAATATCAGAGCATGTTGTAGGACCAGCTGTTTCCATGGTTACTACAGAACTAGATGTCAATGGCAGTAGCTTTTCCAGATGCTAATTATGCATGTATGCATGATTTTGTAGTGATCGTGGTAAGGAAAGTAGATTAAATATTCCAATTTTTTCCATCCAGGACTGCCCTCATATGATATGACTTCATCACATTTGCAGAATTATTTAATAACTCATAAAGCAAAAGCCACTGTATATTAGTAATAAATTATCTGTTTACTGAGTGATATCATTTGGCTGCTGTAAGTGCAGCAAATTAAAGCATAAGCAGCATTGATATCTCTTACTGAAAAATTTAGTTCAAGATCTAAATTTTGCTGGCAAATTAGAATAGGTTTGGTGAAGATGGGATAAACAAGATGATTTGGATTAGAATGGATGAATCTGGTAATATTAAACTGATGCAAGAGACTACTGAAATACAATGATATGTACTTAAGAAACATATGTTTACAAATATATGTGGCTGGGATTGGCACACTACACAGTAGTGCAGTTGTGTAATTGCAAACCCTGGATACCCTGCACACTGTAGAAACTCCCATGATTCAAACAAAGGTAATATTTACTGGCTGGGATCATAGTTTAAGGTAACCCACAGTCTGTTTTAATTATGGGTGATGAACAACCTCTAATAGCTTCTCCTAGAAAGGCAAAATAGCTATGAAGTTACTTCTTGTTGTTACCTTAGGCCTGATTCCTGAAAATGATGTTAGAATAGAATAGAATAGAATAGAATAGAATAGAATAGAATAGAATAGAATAGAATAGAATAGAACTGGAAGGGACCTTGGAGGTCTTCTAGTCCTGCCCCCCGCTCAAGCAGGAAAACCTATACCATCTCAGACAAGTCCAGTCTCTTCTTAAAAACCTCCAGTGATGGAGCACCCATGATTTCTGAAGGCAAACTGTTCCACTGGTTAATTGTCCTCATTGTTAGGAAGTTTCTCCTTAATTCCAGGTTGCTTCTCTCTTTGATCAGTTTCCAACCATTGTTTCTTGTCCTTCCCTCTGGTGCTTTGGAGAATAATTTGACCCACTCTTCTTTGTGGCTGCCTGTAATGATTTACACTTGAGAAAATTGTCTTCTGCCTTGAAGACTATGACCCACCCAATGAGAATTGCACTTAAACAATCCCAACAGCATCCTTCAATTTTAAAAATCTAAGACAATGTATATGTGCTCCTCCTGCCTCAGAGTAATAATTTGGCATAAAGTTTTGCGAAGTGAGATATTTGCAGTAAAGTTTTATTAAGAATTGGTTGTAATAGCACTCACTTCTATTTCTTTCCTTGCATGGTCTCAGCTATAATTTATTTGATGCTGGCTGGAGACAGTAGTTTTTAAAAAGGCTACTCTTTTAGGGGAGCTAATAAATGGTCCACCAAATAATTAATGACCATGTGTTATTTAATGAAAAAAGGACACTGCTCTATGAGCACATTAGTCTTCTCTTGTACAGCACTTTCTTTAACATTTATGACAAATACCTTGAGGCAACATTATACCAACATGCTCCAGTAAGCCACACTATTAAAATAAGCTACAAACCATTATCTACACCTGCACTATAAACTAGCTGGACTGCATGCATAGTAATATGAATAAATTTCAGCACTTTATTGCTGCATTTTCCTGGTTCGTTTTTAAAAGAGATGGCATTTATTAAAGTGTTATTTTTTATTTCCCCAATAGAAAGTGGGAACAAACAACCTTCGGCATTAAAATTCAGACCGTAAATATGATGTGGTTAGAAGGACTAGACAATTTAGATGCAGAATGACTGCCAGGTGGACACTGCTTATGTGTTTGCTCAGCTCACAATTATCTATACATTAAGCTAGCCATTATCAGAATTTATATTTGATCTTAATCATGCATCCTTTCAAAATGTCTGATTCCCCTTAAACGACTGCAGTGATGGCACCACAGTGGTTAGAATGCAGTATTACAGGCTAATTCTGCTGACTGCCAGCTGCCAGCAGTTTGGCAGGTCAAGTCTCAAGCTCAAGGTTGACTCAGCCTTCTATCCTTCTGAGGTCAGTAAAATGAAGACTCAGATCGTTGGGGGCAATATGCTGACTCTGTAAACCACATAGAGAGGGCTGTAAAGCACTTTGAAGTAGTATATGAGTCTGCAATTGCTATAATGAAGCTGCAACACCTTCTTTGAGGGCATCTTCAATTCTAAAAAAATGATGACTACTGGGAATTATGATTTATATCAAAGGTCACATTTATTGGTAGTTTTCCTTTAGGTTCATTTAAATAACTCTCAGATGAAACTCTGACAAAGCTTACTTCTATGCCAACACTTTGAAAGAAGTAAGAATGAGAAATTGCATTTCATCTAATGAGAAATCATTAGTTTGTATATTTTAGGCTACGTTTTAGGATTTTTTTCAGGGCAAATTTATATATAATCAAAGAGTTAGAAGGCATTTCATGTAATGAAGCATGAAATAATGTTGGCCCCTGTACATTGCAGTCCATTATTGTAAAGAAACAGATGGTGCAAAATGACAGAGTCATCTGTGGAAGAGATTTCAGCTGTCATATACAAATATGAAGTGATTTTTTTTCTGCTGTGCCTGCCATAAATTTGGAAGAATATTTCAAAAATACCAAAAAACCAATAAAAAACTTTATCTTTTAAAATCAAAATATCAGGAAGCAACTTGTCCTTTTTCTTAAAAAATAAACAAACAAACCAGTGTTCACCTATCACAATAAACAAACAAATGAAGATCTATCAGGAAGAAAAGTACATCCTTTTGTAAACTGATGCTTTTATGTGGTCAAATGAAATGTTACCATAATACTACTGGATACTTTTATATGTGTAACATAACACAATACTCTTCTTTCTATAATCTATCCTGTATAATAATCAAAATCATAAATAATAAGTTCATTTTTGTTCATTTATAAGTAAAAACCCAATAAAGGGTTTCCAATCATCGATAATGTAGATATAGTCCTTTCCAGTGGTAGGATTCAAATATGTGAATAACCGGTTCTCTGTGTGGATGCTGCTTCTGGAAGTCTGTTCTGGGCCTGGACAACAAAAAGTTAGCTACCAGTTCTGCTGAAGTGGTGCATACTGGCTGAATCCTACCACTGGTCCTTTCTCTGATCAAAGAAGTCAGTTTATCAATCTTAGCAAGTTCTATCAGTTTTACCAACCAGTCCTTCATGATAGGTAATGCTGAATCTTTCCATTTTTGTGAATATAGTTATCTCACCAGAGTAATTCATATATTCTTCCATGGCTTTATTTTAAATGTTTATTGATCAATCCTAAAAGGAAAACTCCTGGCTTCAATAATCTTTAAAATCCTGTCTATCAATATATGTACTTGAATCCAAATTTTTGACTACTAAACTAAATACAAGTCAATCTGTTGCCCTGGACAAATGTAGTTCACATCTATATTATAATCCTTCTTGTACATACCATATATCTCTTTTCAGCAATAAAACCCATTTAATTTATTTAAGTTTATATTATGTTATTTAGGTTTCCAGCCTTAACAAATAATAAACCTACATTACAAAATCTTTATCCAAACACCTCCTACAATTTAAATGGTTTCTCTACTGTCAAAGAAAAACTGGATTATAACCTAAAAGCTAAAATAGAAAACAAGAAATATGCAGCAAAAGGTGACCGTAGGAGAATGACCATATCTACTTCAAATTTATATGTAGATTTGCCTATATTCAATAATAAGTATAAATATATGCAGTGGCATTTCTTTTCAAAGAAATATAAAATCATGAGTGCTGAACGTGGATTTATCATTTCGACTTCATACAATATTAATTGAAGATTACAATGACTTTAGACTTCTTTTTAATATTCACTTGAATATAAATGAACTATATGACACTCTGCATTCTTAATGTTAAATTTCAAAGAGTTTCAGAGTTAAACTATTTTGAACAGACATTTGGAGGGATATTTGGAAGTAGCCAGATCAAAATGTAAATAAATAAAAATAAAATATAAAATGAAAGCAGATCTAAAGTTCATGAAACAGAGACTTAGAAAAGTTCATATCAGCTAGTGGAAATAACTGATTTAACTAAAACACATCAAGGAAGCCCTAAGAACCTGTAGCTACCCAAGTGGCCCTTCATCAAATCTCAAAAAAGACCCAGCAGGAACTCCTCCACAGCAGATGAAGAAAACAATAAACCAAGCAATGTAGCCATTCCCTGCGTTGTTGGAATATCAGAAAAGCTCAGGAGACTCTTTAGCCAACATAATATACCTGCACAATTCAAACCCAAGAATACACTAAGGCAGAAGCTTATCCACCCCAAGAATAAAACACCCAGATACAAACTGAGCAACCTGGTATATGCAGTACAATGCAGTGAGCTATGTGCAGATCTGTACATTGGGGAAACAAAACAACAACTTCATAAACGTATGGTACAACATAGAAGAACAAACCCATCAGGATAAGATTCAGCAGTCCATCTGTATTTAAAAGACAAAGGCCATTCTTTCAAAGACAACAAATAAGATTTGTGATGGAAAAATATGCAACCATAACGAAGTGTACACAAAAAAAGACAGAAATATATCTAGTATACTTTCTTACAAATGATAATGTAAGATTTCCAAATGTCTAAACATTATCATTTTAATGAATTTCAAAGTTTAACAAGTGTATCTAATTATTGTTATCTCTAACATTTCAGAGCCTTTGCACATTGCAAAAACATATGGATTAGCATTCACTCACCAAATCTGTTTTATACGTAATATACATTCATTGGCACATGGAATTATACCAAATTTATAATCTCTAAAGGGTTAATTGATCCATTTTTGCCTCATTATAATGACTAAAAGTATGTTTATTCATTTTTTTGTTATACAGGTCGTCTTCAACTTACAACAGTTCATTTAGAGACTGTTCGAAGTTACAATGACATTGAAAAAAGTGACTTATGACCATTTTTCACACTTATGACTGTTGCAGCATCCCCACGGCTATGTGATCCAAATTCAGACACTTGGCAACTGACTCATATTTATGACAATTGCAGTCATATGATTCCCCTTTTGTGACCTTCTGACTAGCAAAGACAATGGGAAAGCCAGATTCATTTAACAACCATGTTACTAACTTAACAATTGCCGTGATTCACTTAATAATTGTGGAAAGAAAGGCCATAAAATGGGGCAAATCTCACTTAACAAAGGTCTCACTTAGCAACATAAATGTTGGGCTCAATTGTGGTCATAAGTTGAGGACTAGCTGAATAAGTATGACTAAACATGTTCCTAATGGTGAGTGATACTTAGATAGTGGACATTCACTTAGAGTTCTACTTGCAACACCATAGAAAGTTTTAAGCAAACCATGGTTATGTTTTCTCTCAGTGGCTTTACATTACCATACTATATGTAACAGGTTTGTAAAACAGGCATGGCTTTAAAGTTAAAGTATGAACTATACTGATTGCAAATATAACATACTTTATAATATATTTTAACATGCATAAGAATATTTATTCAAATGATTTATTTTCTTGCAGTCTGTCATATAAGTGTCTAAATGTTGAGTATGTAAAATTTTCAAAGGACTGCATAAAACATTTTGATTTCCATATTTTATGTCTCTAATAAAATACAGTAAAAGGCACATTTTCAACAGACAGACTGTTATAATAAATTTGAAAAAAAAAAATCCCATAGCATGGTAGTATTTTTTTAAAGTTTCAAGTACAGTATATATTAGATTTGGCACACATTTTTCATGCAATCAAGGCAGCTGTCTAAAAACCTTGGCAGTAGAGCTGAAAGGAAATATGATACATACCACTTACAGAACTCAAGATGGGAAGGTGAAAAAGTAATAATGTATTATTCAACCTCAGTAGAAGAGTTAACCAAGACCTTGTTAAAATAGCACTCATACCTAGCTTTTAGAATAATGGAAGGTGTTGTGTAACAGATATCTCCCTAGGGAGAAGAAAAGTGTACACTGGGTCCAAATTTAAATGCAATGTAATCTCCATATTCATAGTCAACTTGTCTTGCCCTCAGTGAAATCAAATATAAACACCAACTCAGTAAAATTATCTATTTTCATCACTGAGACTATTTTTCTTTTGATCAAAGACAAACAAAATATATGATTAAGATAAAATTGAATAATATAATGTTTATTTAAAGCTTCTCTTTGGACACAGCACATTACTCAAATAACTAAGTATATTTACATGTCTGGAAGAAATACAAGGGTATCAAGTATAAGGAAAGTCACTCCTCTGCTTTGTTCTGTATTGGCTATGGTGCATTAAAATATTGTATCTCTTTCTGGCTATCACATTTTAGAAAGAATATTGACAAATTATAGTTAAAGTCTTGAAGGTCTAGAACAGGGGTCTCCAACCCCTGGTCTGTGGACCAGTACCAGGCCACGGCATACCAGCAACTGGTCCGCACAAGCAAGGAAAGCCCCATCCACAGGATGCAGGCAGCACACAAAACCACGCCCCCTCCAGTTCACGGAAAAGCCTCTCTCCACGTAACTGGTCCCTGGTGCCCAAAAGTTTGGAGACCTCTGGTCTAGAAGGAAAAATTTATGGGAACAGGTGTGTTTATATATTGGATAAGAAAGACTGGGAGTCCTTATTGGTGGTTGGAGGAGAAGGAAAAAAAACAACCAATGGGTTTAAAATTCATTTCATTTCAATATCATGAAAAAAATCCTATCAGTAAGAGATAATCAATAAAGGAACAGTCTGAAGATATTTAAATGAACAGTGGTGTTTCATCTATTGGAGGTAATATGTAGTGGCTTGCTGCATAAGATTGGATTGGATGACAACACTTTCTGTCAATCTATAATTTTATAGTTTTGCTTAATTTCTATTTGCCATGCCTTAATGGTCATTCTATTTCCACAATTCGTGTATTTTTTTAAATACATGAACATAATGGTACATGCAGGTTTATGAGGATTTATTTGGTTCCACTTTTATTATATATATCATTGAATATATGCATTCTTTACACTACTGCATTTTTGAATATATCCATTTTCTGTGTATATATATATACACTGTTCTCTAATATATGCATTTTCCTAATGGTTTTATTTGAAATGTACAGATATGAACAATCTAGCCGAATTTGGGGAAAAAATAAAGATGTAATTGGCATACAAATCTGTACTGGTTTGTATAGAAATCCAGAACATCTGAATTTGAAAATTCCTTCCCATTCCAATGTAAATGCAGAAAGGGGGATTTCTGATTATAAACCCAAAGCTTCTGAGCTAGCATTTGGCACTCTAGGGCATTAATACCTTTCATTTTGAAAATAAAGCATTGGCAATGCAGCTGATAGGGATAAATTATCTTTTGCTCATGTTATCTCTGTCATTATATCATTTCACCTATTCCCCTCCCAGCAATTTGATGTACAAATACAGTATTGGAAAATGAAATCTAAATATGTTAGAAGCATTTTATAATGGGTTTTGAGTGCTAACATAAAATTTAGGGCAGTGAGTTTCTTGGTAAGATTTGTTAGTAACAGCTAAGAGGGTGTCTAGTGTCAACTAACATAGCATCAACTAAGAATAATAGAATCTTATTTCAAAATTCCAATTATCTGTCCATTTATGGGAAAATATCCAATTATTGTCCATTTATGGGCAAACTGGTAATGGAAAAACCATAATTTACAATCATACAACTAAAGGTAAGAGCTTGACTAGTGAATGACCAGCGTGAACTTTCAACTCAGTTAAATCCACAATACTGCTTAAAAAAAGGGAGCCCCTGCAGATTTTATTCTACTAGTCATTGCCAACTATAAGGCCGGCAACCCGGTTTGACCAATGCTCATCTCACTTTCAAGGCCATTGAACCAGCACTGTCTGAAGAAATTACCCTCCATGACATCCTGGAGTGCTGTTACCTTCCCACCAAAGTGGTACCTATTCATCTACTCACATTTGCATTCTTTTGAACTGCTAAGTTGGCAGGAGCTGGGGCTAGGAAGGGAGCTCAACCCGTCATGTGGTACTCGGGTCTTGAACCTGGAATGCTGGCTTTCCAGCCATTAAGTCCAACATCTTAACCACTAGCCACCAAGGCACCCCCGTACTGCTAAAGCTTTTTTTTTTTTTTACATTAAAACCATGGGCAACCTATAACTCCAGGACCACACACTGCTGATCAGTCTCTTTATGCAGCCACCAATCATAACTGCTGAAAATTGAAAACACAATCTCCACTAAGGAATGAAACAGTTGAAAACTGTAGCAAAAGCTCTATAACAGGAATTTACAGTTAAGAAATAACCCCGCCCCTGCCAAAACCTATTCTCTAAGCCTAAGCTCTGCCTCAAGTACGATGTACTGCTTCCTTAACCTGTAACCTTAAACTCTCCCCAAATTGAATCAAAGATACTTCCATTTTGCAAATGGAGCACTGTTGATACATCCAGTGAAGATTGGTTGTATCGTTGCTCATATTACCTCTGAATATTTTATTCATCTGATCATTGCTTCTCTGTGTGGTTTACAGCAGGGGTTGGGTGGCAAGATAAATTATCCTCTCCCCTCAAGAATTTAATTCTACACTTAAGAAGTCTGCTTCGTTCCTTTGTTCTAGGAAGCATTCCAGGGCATTTCCAAAACTGATTCCATCAAGCCAGCTGAGATGCTAGTCTCAGTTTGATTTCTTACTGGATCAGAAACATTGTGTCAGAAGCACATACGTTAAAACATCCATCCCACTAAAGGTAATACAGAGATGTCTACTCAAGCTACATTTGGAGGAGTCCCTAATTACATTAGCTCCAGCAAATTATATTTACACATGCAGACAACAAGGACTGAGCCCAAATGTCCTTATCTGGACAGATGAAAGAAAATGGAACTTTGTGAATGAAGATAATAGCAAATGAAAGGATAATAGAGGAAAAGGCAAAATAGAGTTGAATTTTTTTTTCTTTTGCTTCTCATTTTTCTAGATCATGTGCAAAAATATAGTGAGGTCATTTTTTTCCCTCTCTAAATTGTGTGAAAGCATCATTTGGAAGTATTTTAAAAGAAAAGTTCTAAGTTCCATGAGTAGCAAATCAAAAGCAGTACATAAGAACCTGATGCCTGATTTTAATTAGCTTTGTAGCTTTCATTAGTTTTGCTCAGCAGAATTATCTTTCAAAAACTGACTGAAGAATTAATTCTCAGACTGATCTAAGTCAGCTTAGAACTGTGCAATTGCTTCCTAAGCCTAATTACACACACATAAAGGAGAGCAAATTTGTTATTTTATCATTTACTCATTTTACTGCTTAATTCTTTAAATTTAGTTGGAAGTGTGCTTTTGCTCCATATGAAAATTGATATTTAAAACATAAACATTTGTATACATACACGTATACACAGTGCACATTCTTATAAATGTTCAGGCACACACACTATTTATAAATACATTTTCTCTAGCATAATGCATTCTATCCACATTTGGGCTCAAAATCTTCTTTCTGAGCATTCTTTAAAGTGTAAGTCACATGGGAACATTGTGAAAGTGCAGAATTTGTGATTCAAGTATTTTCCGGTTTGTGTATAAGTTTGGCTAACTGTGACTGGATGAATTTACATACACACAATTGGAAGAAATTTTTCTACCATCCCTAGTCATAAAAAAGAAAGACTCTTTTGGGACTAGGGAGTTGAGTTGGACTGTCCTGGTAACTTCATGGATAGTTCAGTGTAGCTTCCCTGGCAATCACAAAGAAATGGTTATTTGTTTCCCCAATCTAGCCTATAGTACTATAACACCATATTGTATCTATGCAGATTCAGTCTAATTTCCATGAAAATCCTATATATATATGATCTTCCCCCCCAAAGTATGATTTTTTAAAAAATACATATTGCATCTTCATACTAAAGTCCTCACCAGAAATCTAATTAAACTATTATAAAACAAAAAGGAAATGGATATTTGTATAACAGTTTAGCCTGGATGATGGCTTTTCTAGTTATATTTCTTTTATTATAAACAGTTCATGCATAAAATTGCTACTGTAGAAACAATAAATTATTTCTGATTTATTGACTATCAGCTGTCCTTCGCCAAATAACAGACAAAACTGATAATGCAAAATAGGCTTGTATTCCCGTACAGAGGTTGCTGAATAACAATTATATTTCTCATATACATAGTATGGCATTTTTATACAAAATAATAATGGAATTAATCAAATATTGAATATAGAATTTATAACAGAATTAAAATTTCATGCCGAAAAATAGCACATATGTTTGAGCTTGTGGAGAGAGAGAGAGAGAGAGAGAGAGAGAGAGAGAGAGAGAGAGAGAGAGAAAGAGAAAGAGAAAGAGAAAGAGAAAGAAAGAGAGAGAACATCTAAATTGCCATCAAGCAACTTTGACCATCAGTTTTATGTATCATATTTATACATTCAATTACTAGAGATTTCATCTTATGACATTCTCCTGAAGGTCCCAGATGACATATGGATGTTGGAGGCAAGATTGGGGCACTAGATGACATTAGAGATAGATCTATTACATTTCAGGATTTTCTTTTCATTTTTGCTAAGTATAACTACTGAACATACATTATACCTTATTTTTTAGCAGCAATACAGCAGTATGCTATTCGCCATCCTGAGTTGATCATCCCAATGAACTGCGGACAGTTTACTTCTCTATAACGAAGATCTTTGAGGTCTTTCGCCTTAGACCTCAATTTCAACATTTTATAGTGAGCCTTATTGAAAGGATCTAATATAGTAACAACATTCATTTATGAAATAAGCTTCTTGGGGAAACCCAAGATTGTCATGGTTTAATTTTTTTTCTAGCAAAAATTAAGTAATAGAGTCAAAATTCAGGAAACTGTTTTCTCTATTAATGTAGTTTGGGGATAAAAATGTACTTAAAACAGAAATGCAGTATCATGTTCTGTAATCTTTAGACTTTGTAAGCTTCATAATCTGTCCTATCAGAAAAAAACTAATAAGAATTTCAATACATTAGCAACATATGAGCAACTCATAAGCAATATATAAGCAACTGGTGAGTTAATTTAAATATTAAGGTCAAGGTTACAACTAAGTGTTTCCTACAATTCTAGAAAAAGCCATAGACCAGAGAAATTGATTCTGTAGCTAAAGTCTGATAACAGATAGTTATCAGATGTCCTGAAAAGATTAGAAATGAGAAAAAGGAAGTATATCATCAAGAAATGGGAAAAAAGAATCATTAGTAGAATCAGTTAATGTGTCCATCCTGTTTGTAATAGAGTGTTTTTACTTTCGAGAAGGTTGAGGAAATTTCTGTTCTTTGAAAGTGAATGCACTATCCTGCTTTCTTTCTGCTGACAGAAACACATTAGAATAATGGAATGAAACTCAAAGAACTGTGGCCAGAGGAAGGAATAAGTTGTACATAAAGAAAATAAAGTCAGTCTTATTAACTTGTTCTTGAATAGAGGGAAGTTCTTTGGAAGTTTATAGGAAGTATATCCTAGAGGGAAAAGTGTAACTTTCATAATTAATTTACAAACATCTAGTTCAGTGGTTCTCAACCTGTGGGTCGGGACCCCATTTGGGGTCGAATGACCATTTCAC